>NC_092053.1:11813109-12118703 GCF_003086295.3 Arachis hypogaea | reverse complement strand
ACAAATGCCACTCGAGATAGCTTAGGGGCTGGGGATCCATATAATAGGACCTCTTATGTCCCCCATGTTCCTTCATCACCTGCTTCCTTGATTCATGCCAGCCACGCCCATTGTAATCTGGAAGCGATCTTTGCTTTCTATTTCCGCTCACAAATGCCCTTCTAGGCTGGTCGAAGAAGAGCCACTCCCTCAAAGTTTCACCCTCAAGAAAAGAGAGATCAAATAACTCTGCAACAACAGAAGAAAGTACTGATTTAAACTTGAACAATAAAACTGCAGATGATAGCATGATTGTTGTTAAACAACAAATTAAATTGTAAGAATGTTATCAGTAATTGACTTCACGAACACACCAGGAGCTTTCCACGGGGATTTAGTTGAAGCAGCGCCCTCACATTTAGGGATGCCAACTTCCTTTCCCTGTGTCTTTGCAAGAAGTGCAGCAAATAAAGGGCCATCTTTTACTCCAATGCCTCCAGGGCGCAAAATTGGGGTCATTCCAGGAAGACCCTCGTTATTTGCCAAAAGCTCATGACCGCTGCTGCAGTAGTCCTGGCAAATTTGCAACCCTTGAGCAGGTCTGAAACAATCCCATAGAGAACATTTAGGGCCTAAAAAAGCAGAAGGAGGAGGGCAGATATTTGGAAGAACGTTGGGCATAGTATCCTCTTCACACTGTTTGGCCTCATTTTCAAAAAATTGGCCATAATCAAAGCCTTCTTCGATAACTAGTGTATGGGAATCCAACTGAGTAATCATATCTGAGGTATCACTTTGTAGAGTTGAAGCAGGGCCATCAAACTGACCAAATCCTTCAAAAGTATCATGTAACATGTGGCTATCATCAAAAGACTTCTGCAAGATACCAAGTGCACATCAGCTTATTTATTGCATCGAATCAGTGAAAGCACGAAATAAAACTAAATACACTACAAATATTCTGTTCATGCATATTCTATTTCAAATTATATCACAGAATTTCTTTTCTGCTTATAACCTAAATCTACGAATTTAACAAGTTAAAATTAATCTAAACAGGAAATCGAGAGCAATGCTGCATGCACTTCCCAAAATTCTCAACAACACTTTCAAATATATTGAACTATGGTTTTGCAAAAGTAAGCTGAGAGTACACAATACATAACCGGGACTAAACGGAACAGATGATGAGAAAAGAAAACACACAACATGAATTAGACTCAGTGTATCAGGACACTAAACTTACATAACTGTTACTACTAAGCTATATAACTATCACACCGATGAAAACAGTACCCAAACTATTAAGTCAATGCATTGTACAGAGCTAATTAATCATGCATTTTTTGTTGCTTTTTCTCTTTTCCCCTAATGGATCCCTAAAACTATAGTTAATTTTGAATCATGCCCTCTTTCACTTGACATAATTATGTCATAAACAGTTAAACAATTTGATCCTTTGATCTCTTTCTCCCATGGTCCATGGAAATCCATACTTGGCAATGGAAAAGCACCACTTTATCTTGCAAAAGTTTCCATATCTTAACTCTTTAAAAGATCACCAAAACATTATTTACAGGATGCAATCCATATTTAGCGAATTCTAAAAGAGAACTAAGAAGCATACTAAATGAAAGTAACAGCCATGCAACATAGACTTTCCAGAACTAGTGGCAGAAACTCACTTCATGAAAAGATGGATAGTTCACATCATGAACAGTGTGAGGATGCAGCTGAGTCTTCAATGTTTCAGGCTTTTCTAATGGACTGATTGCATCATCGTTCTCCTCAAGTTCTTGCAAAAGTTGAGCCAGCTCCCCTGGAAATGAACCAAGGCTTCCTTCCTATAGAAAACCAGCATATTTGATTACCAATAACAACCCAAGCCTTGCCCCACCAAGTGGGAAGATCAAGCAATTTGGTTTTATAAACGACACCATAATCCTATGTAAACTATAATTACAATCAAACCATTTAAATCTAAAACTACTATGCATATCACAAATAACTTCTGATATATATACTTAATTAGCTATGTCTATGATTATAAACATACAGCTAAGGAGGTTGCTGGAGACTCTAGTTCTGCTTTCCACTCTCTAAGCAGTTGATGCATCTGCTCCTCAAACATAACAATGTCTTTATACCTATTCTCCTTCCTTGAAGACTGAAGATTGATGAAAATTCCCTGAATTTTATCAAGATGGTGTTTTTCCTTCTCCTTCATGGATTGATGAGAAGAAGATCCACATTTGTTCTTCAAGTTGTCTTTCATCATTGCAATATTTATGAAAACAGACTATCTGCAATTAGAATCACCATCAGCATTCAGTATTTACACATGGATGCTAAATTTATGGAATAATAAACTAATTAAGAAAAAATATATATCATAATCAGTTGGAGGAAGGAAGCAGTGGGTTGTTGACTTGACTACACAAAACCCTAACCGGGGAGGGAAAAAGTTTCGATTTTGGGAATGAAACTGAAATCACCAAATTGTCCATCTTCCTAATTGAATTGTAAAATTTCAACAGCGCAATTATGATTGAAAGTTGTCCAAGAACGTGGAAACGAGAATTACCTTGAAGAAGGACAGAAGATACAAGTTCTTCTACAATTGGAAGGAGATCTCTTTTCCTTTGTGTCTGCTACATTACCATCAAAGCTTCGCACCGCATTGCATTAGCGTATGTATATTAGGGATCTTTTTGGTCATTCCTCATTATTAATATTATTTTTTCTTATGGGAAAAATGTTATTAAAAAAAGGAATATTTTCATAAGTATTTATTTAATGATAAACACACATAATGTAAGCTTCCTGCACTAAAATGTTGAAAAGAGGAAGCGATTATTTGATATTTAATAATAAAGTATTAGAATTTAATTAAGGTGTTAATTTTTTTCAATCAAACTAATTTTATTTAAAATTATCCTTTTTATCTTAAATTCTAATGTTACACTTTTATTTTAAATCCTAAATTCTAAATACTCCAAATGAGATTTGAATATTAAAAATAGTTTTCTATACTTTTTTTATTTTTGTTATATTATATACAAAATTGGCTAATAACTTAAAAAGTACTACTTAGATTTAATACGAAGTCCTCGCTCCTCATATTGCTCCTTAAATCACTTTTCATAAACAAAAGTTAAATTTAATAAAGTCTATATTGTATTTATGTTTGGTTTATTTACAAACACAAAAAGGTTGTCATATTGAAATATAAACCAGCCAGAAATAAATCGGCTCAATTTTATGGTTATGGAGGGCATGTGTGTGCTATGCTTGGATATGGAGTTAGGGGGGACTACACTAATATATAGAACAGATTTTTGTCAGTTTGAGCTGAAGGAATTCGGACCGTGCGTGTTCTTTGGGTTGGTATTTTTTATTAACAAATCGCAGGTCCGAATTGATGGGTAATAAGATAGAAATTCGAGTAGAAGAATTCGGACCCAACGAATTCAAAACTAAGGAATGGGAATGCAAATCGCACGGTCCGAGTTCTTAGCTGAGAGATTCAATTGGAGATCATTGAACTCGGACCCTCCGTTTTGTGAAACGGTTTGGTAGAAATCTGATGGTCCGCATTCAATCTTTTAATTTTTTTTTTTGTTCAAGTTAACCTAGTCGTAGGGTTCGAGTTCCTTAAAGTTGGTGATATAAAAGGGTGAAGTGAAGTGGTGGGACATTAACTGCGTCTTCCTTCTTCTTCTTGAACGGCTGCGTCTTCCTTCTTAAAAAAACTCTCTCTTTTTTTCAGTTTTGATTTTGATAATGTAGTATCTAAGACTAAGGTTATGCTTCTTTTGTGGTGAGTGAAAAAAATGAGTGACAGAGTATTGCTAAAAATATTTTATTTTGGTCAAATTTTGTTAGAAACGGTTGAAGGAGTAAAATTTATTTGTGAAAACCCAGTAGATGTTGTTATTCCTTTTATTATCTCATTTGAGGAGCTCAAAGGAGTAATCTGTGAAAAAATTGGTTCTGAGAGGGCAAGAAAGATATCATGTATTCTATACAGATATCCCATACCGGTGTTTGGTGGATTCGTACAGTATCAAACCAAATATGTGACGGACGAAGCGAGCATGCAGGAGATGTTTTCAATGTATATTGAAAACTGGTCTCAGATCTCGTTCATCGAGTTGTATGTTGAGTTTGAACAATCTGAGGCTGACCGGAATATTCTACAGGAAGATTATTATAGTGACAGTGAAGAAGAGTTCGAAAGCAACTATAAATTTGTTGTTCCAGATGGTGATGAAGATCAAGGTGACAGAACCATGGAGCCAGATGTGACACAAGTGGCAAATGCACTCGCAAACAAAGTGCCGTTTGAGGAGTCATCATTCATGCGAGTTTTAGACTTGGAAGCCATGCATGTTCCGGAATTTTCAGAATATATGACTGCAGGTACGTAATCGTGATAGAAGTGTTTTTTTAGTTAGACATTGATTGATTTATTACTAATTTACCCTTTTTTAGCATTATTTAATCATGCATTATGTGTCGTAGTTGTAAGGATCCAACCGGTCCTCGACCCGTTAAGGAGTTTTTTTTTCCTTTATATGCTTAAAGTGTTTATTAGGAAATAATATTTAAGTTGGCTATGATATGGTTGTAGCAAATTGCATGACTTTTTAATTATTATGTGCACAGGTTCGATCTATTGTACGGTTCAAATGCCATGAACTGGACAGGACCGGTGCGGTTCGGTTGGTTTTCCGGTCGATCCGGCCGGTCCGGTTTTTTATATTTGCTGTTGATGTGCTTATTTTGTTTAGCGTGACATCATAACATGTTGAAGGTTTTGATTTATAGCATACTGGATGCAGTAAAATTTGATTTACCTTTAGAATCGGTTTTGAAATATCTGCGTATTAATGAGATTTATCTTATGGCATTTGTCCCAGCAGAAATTCCTATCGTCGCAGATGGTGAATTTGCCGTTGGGATGGAGTTCAGTTCCAGAGAAGCTGTTATTAAGGCGGTAAAAGAGTATACCATACGACGAAGCATAGACTACCGGGTATATGAGTCTGAGCCGTTGACATTTTATGCCAAGTGTACACAGTATGGGTCAGGGTGTGATTGGCTTATCAGGGTTAGCTTGATCAGCACGAAGTACTGTTGGGTTATAAGGAGGTATAATGGTAGCCACACATGTACTACAGCCACCATTTCACAGGATCATTCGAAGCTGGACTCTATCACAATTGCAGAAGCAATAAAGCCACTGGTTGAAGCTGACCCCTCCTTAAAGGTAAAATCGGTTATAGCAGAAGTGCAATCGAAATTCAACAACACCGTTAGTTACCGGAAAGCATGGTTGGCTAAGCAGAGGGCAGTAGAAAAAATATTTGGAGGTTGGGAAGCATCGTATGAAGCGTTGCCTATATGGTTTGAGGCCATGTGTCACAAGGAGTCATCAGCTGTTGTCCATTTTGAGACTATGCCTGCATATCAAGGCGATGACTTGGTGGGTGACATTCGGGTACTGCATCGTATATTTTGGAGTTATTACCCTTGTATTAGGGCATTCAGACATTGTAAGCCAATTGTCCAGGTGGATGGGACTCACTTGTACGGAAAGTATAAGGGTTGTCTGCTTGTGACAGTTTCACAGGATGGCAACAACAATATCGTCCCGATTGCGTTTGCTATTGTTGAGGGAGAGACTTCTGAGGCATGGCATTTTTTCCTTAGTAACCTCCGTCAACATGTTGTTACTCGGGATGGAGTGGGTCTAATATCTGACAGGCACGAGTCCATCAATAAAGCTGTGGAACGTAGTAACGGAGCTTGGTCACCTCCTAGAGCTTTTCATATGTTTTGCATCAGGCATATAGAGTCCAATTTTATGAGAAAGTTCAAGGCACCGCACCTACAAAAATTGGCCGTTAACATCGGTAAACGTTTACTAAATTTAATCAAATTATTAATAGAATTGCCTTAAATAAATCTATTGAACTCAATTACTTTGCTTTCTATATGCTTTGATCTGCTAGGATATTCCAGGACAGTGCGGGAGTACGAAGTGCGTTACCAGGGGTTAAGGGACCGCGGAGAGGCGTACACAAACTAGTTAAACCGAATTCCTCGCGAACAGTACGCATTGGCCTTTGATGGCGGGTACCGATGGGGTCACATGACGACGAATCTAGTGGAGTGCATCAACTCAGTTTTGAAGGGTGCACGCAATCTTCCTATTACTGCTCTTGTGAAGGCAACATTCTACAGGCTAAATGAGTTGTTCACCCGTAAAAGAGCAGAGGCGGAAGCTCGGATCAATGTTGGCCATGTGTTTTCTGAGATAGTGACATCGAAGTTGCATGCAAACCAACTTGCATCAGGAAACATCCAAGTTAGTTGTTTTGACCGCCAGAATGAGGTATTTGAGGTTCGTGAGATGCCAAGTGGACTGGAGTTTGCAGTTGATCTACGTAGCCTTCGATGTGACTGTGGTGAGTTCCAGGTGGACCGAATTCCCTGCACGTAGTGATACCTGTTTGTCCAATGCATCACCCAAATTGAATGAGTCGGTGTCATGGCCCAGTTAAGGTTTTTAGGTCCAGTCAGAACCTCTCCATGCGCCTTATCCAAACTCTATTCCTGAGTAGGTACTCCCTGAACGAAACCAAACTGTCGCCTGACCCTATCGGTGGCATGCCACTCGATACATTCAAATGACATCAATGGTACTGTGGCGCTCCAGACAACCGATTGCATGTAGATTTCAGCAGGAATTATGTTCGGATCCACACGATCCACAGCATAGGCAACCCAGGCAAACTGGACAAATAAAGGAAACTCATGATTACAACCCACAATTCAAATAACAATAACAATGACTGATAGTTTTGTCGAAGCCCAATATTCCCAAAACTAATACTTCTTTAATTAAAACACACCTGGCCTTCCTGAAGTTCATCAAAGGCCTTCCTAAAGTGAGCTAGCTTCAGAAATCTATATCGTTGGTCACCACGCTCCCAGTTAAGCTACCTAATACGATGTCCTCAATTAGCTCAACTGAATCTTAAATATCAAGAAACGGATAGATTGTAACATAATATTACCTGTTTGCTAGTGGAAAACTGCGGGGTTCTCTAGGAAACGGCGATATATAGGGCAATCGGATCCAAGCCCAATCGAGCAGAAGTGTTAGTGGACCATCTATTTCCTTACAGTTATAACGAGATGCCCTGCATAGCGCCCTGTAAAGGTGTGCTAGGCATGCCGAACCCCAACTAAACTGTCCAATATTGACAAAATCACGAAGCAAGGGTAGAAATTTCCAGTGCACACCTGCCCCAGACTTATCCCCAAACAGTATCGTCCCAATCAGCAACATAATGTGACACCTCACATACCTAGTAATTAATGACAATCTAGTATTATAACATATCTGTAGCATTATATAATACAATGGTTAATACATTAATAGAAAAATATCTAATCTAGCATATTAGGCAATTATGAGACAATATTACATAATCCAGATGGCTAGTACATCAATAAGTTCAGCAACATAATATGACACCTCACATACCTCTGTATACTGATTTCGTCAGTCAATTCTAAATTCTCTTTTAGATTCCGCAACCATGTCAGTTTTATGCAGCTTGATCTACAGTCCTCCTTACGAGGTGCAACCCCAAATTGAAGCAAACACTCCGCCTCCATGGCTTCAAAACTACTCATTGTCATCCCTGTGACTGGAAGACCATCTGTGGGAAGACCAAGTATTAGAGCCACATCTTCAAGAATCACGGAACATTCACCAATGGGAAGGTGAAACGTGTGTGTGTCTGGGTGCCAACGTTCGATTAGAGCATTTACCAATGCTTTCTGACACTGAACTATCCCAATCTGAGACACATGATAGAACCCGGTAATTCATAAATGCTCCTCCACCTTATCGTTGTACCGATCCAGAGGAACTGGGTGGTTACATGTCAACATTCTTAATTTCTACAAAAAAACATAACAAATTACTAGTCATATTATAATTATCAATTACTAACTTCCCATCATCAATCATTTCACTAATTCCTTATATAACTAATTCTTTTAACTTCTAAAATTATTTAATTAATCCTTAAAATTATTCATAATTACAAATAAAATTCATTACCAATACATTTATTCTTAATGAAAATTCTCAACAATATTACAACATCTTAAATAGTATCTAATACTAATTACACATTTGTTAAACATTTTCTCCTCAATAATAAAAAATATTAACAATCAGTATATGCCATCATTCGTATTCTACAAAATTTTAACATTCATATTCTAAAAACTATAAACATTGTCATAATAAAAAATCTAGCATGGCTTAATTAAAATAATCCTATTAATTATTCAACATTAACATTTTCTCACTCACAATAACAATAACAATAACATTAACATTTAAATTCTTCGATAACAGTTATAGTTACTTTTTTAAATAAACATTTAAATATCATTAACTAACAAATAATTATACTCAAAATTTATAAAAAATTAAAAAAAAATAACATTCTCTACTGAATAAGAGATCTATTTACTTCTTCTTTTATTACTACCGAAAGCTTTCCATCAATAATAATGATAATGTTTTCTTATTAATAATAATATTTCTTATTAAAAATCTGTAAAAAAAAATTTAGAAAAATCTAACAAATATTGAAAAATTAGTCATAATCCATCTATTTTTATATTTTTCAACTGCATTTCTAACAACAATTATAAAAATTAAATTCTTAATATTAATAATTATAAATATAAAAAAATTTGTAAAATTTAAAAATAATTGAAAAAAACTTACATAATCAGGATCACTGAGATAATGAATAATATGAAGCTCAGATCGATCAACATCTTTAACTTTATATTTTTTGGGCATTATTTCTTCTCCTCCACCATGCAAAGCTCAGCTTCAGAAAGGAAGAAGAAGGTGTGAGAGTGAAGTGTGAGTGATGGCTTTGGTTTTCGGATGGTGAGGGAGGGTTAAAGTTGTTTGTTTCTTCAAAAAGGGGCACCGTTCGGGGATAAAGCAGAGAGCGACGCGTGTTCAGTGCTTGACTGAACTCGGACCGTGCGATTGGTTTGAGTAGAAATCGGACGGTCCGTAACGCTATGCAACTTGGAGGGTCCGAGTTGGGCAGTGGCCTCAACAGACTACACGCTACTCGGACCGTGCGTCTTGTGACTCGCACTCGGAGGGTCCGAATTATTCCCCCTGACACCACCATTCTGTATAGCACTCCCCTCCCCCATATCAGCGCACTACACCTTCGATGGTTCTATATGTAAATTAAAAAGCGAAATAAATCTCTGTCCACTACATATAATTTAATGGGCCTTTAATAAGAGAATTTATCTTTAACATGTTACCAGGAAACAGCATTTTGGAAGCTACTAATTTTTATCTTTTGATTCTAATTAATTCAGACGTGTTACAAATACAATTTTTTTCGTTTACAAGTCATACAAGTTAAGCCAAACTCAATAAAAATGAGAATTACCGGTACGAACGTGTAAACACGTGCGCTACTCAACAGTTTTCATAGCACGCTCACTCACAAAGTCACCATTATAAAAGATGCTTCTTCTTCTTCCTCGATCAAAACCACAACCGTCAAGATTCAAACCACGTCCGAAAACTCTGAAAAATTGTCAAAATCGTCGCCAACGCTCAAGGAAATCAACAAGAAACTTCAAAATCTCCATAAAAAAAACCGAAAGATTATTTAAGGTATTGTTTCACTAATCTTCGAGGTTTTTCACTTTTTGTTTCTCATTTCGAATGCGAAACACTATATCGTCGTATTCCTGTTTGTTAAGTAGATTCATTATGTGTTCTTGGTTGAAAATAGATATTACCATTCTCGTCAAACTGTTTAATAGGTGATAACTGTTTTACGTTTTGTTTAATGTATATTTTAATGTGTTTTTGTGCATGTTTACATGTTTGGAACTGAGTTTGTATAAATAGAAACTTTCACTGTATTTCAAGTAAATTCAACTGTAACTGGTGTTGTTGTTCTTGAATTTGTACTTGTGGTTCTGGTGTCATTTTATGCATATTTGGTTGACTTGAATATCATTTTGAAATCATATAATGTCATGTAACCCAAAAAATAATAGAGGTGTATGTGATTGGTATTTGGGTGTATATGACTGATATTTGGGTGTATATCAATCGAATTGGAGTGTAATTGGTGCTATTGTTCTATACCTAGTGTAACTAGAAACAGAGTATTGTCTTGTGCTTTTGGTGTCATTTTATGCAGGTTTGGTTGACTTGAATATAATTTTGAATATAATTTTGAACTAATATAATGTCATGTAATTCAAAAAATAATAGAGGTATATGTGACTGGTATTTGGGTGTATATGGCTGGTATTTGGGTGTATATCAATCAAACTCGAATGTAACTGTTGATGTTTTTTTATCGATTAACAATATTTTAATTTATTCCTTACAGTAAAAATGGCAAGCAAGAACCCTGGTGGAAAAAAAAATACAATGTAAGCACACATATATCTTAGACTAACTCAATTTTTCTTTGTATAAATATAGCTTATTTAAATGATTTTCGTTTCGTTTCTTTACAGCAAACCAAAGATTTGAGATGCTCAACAAGACTATTGAATAAAAAGTTCCAACACATGAGAGAAGAAAAGAAAGTCATCGTCTGGGAATTCGGATTTGATGGTTTGATGCACATCCCACCGATAAATCTGCCACATAAACTCTTGAAGCAGTTGGCATATAGCTTCAATGTGGTAATAAACAAATTGGACACCCGGTACGATGAATTGACCATCAACCCCAAAAAAATAGGAGTTGCACTTCGCTTGAATGCATCTGGTAAATGATTGCACAAAACCTTTATACTTGCATTCTTTGTAATCTATTATTCTGAACTCATATTATCTCATGTAATAAAAAAATAAATTGAGGTGTATATGGTTGGTATTTGGATGTATTTTAAGTGAATTAGAGTGTAATTGGTGATCTTGTTTTGCTGCTTCTGTAGGGGACCTATTTCCAGAAAAAGTTAATTTAAAGTTATCTAAGGAGGAAAAAGAAGTTTTTAGAAGGTTCCAGGGCAAAACATTGAAGAATCTGACGGATGAGATGATGGATATTGGTGTTGACACTGATGAAGATTGCCTTATGTTTAAAAGGGTTTTCATCCTTTATATTCAAATGGCGTTCTTGTTGTCGACAATGATAAACAAAATTTCTCCGGTCCACATGCCTCTAATTTTTTGCCTGGACAACATAAGGGAGTGGAACTAGGGTGGCTATGTCCTCGAATTCATCATCAAGGGCACAAGCGAGCACCACTTGAAAAAGAAAAAATCTATTGATGGCTGCCTCTATGCCTTGATGATTGTATACTTTCATGAAACAAAACACAAAAACAAGAATGCAGATGCAATCCCTAGACCGTCCTGGATGAGGCATTGGAATAGGAAGTTACTGCTTCAAAGAATCAAATCTGAAATTGAGGGTCATATGGTAACTGAACAGAATCCTTTCTCTAATTTGGGTGTATTTGTTTTATGTACATGGTGTACATTAATATTTTAACTGTTTTAGGGCATCGTCAAGAGGGAGGAACTGAAAAAGAAATTGAAGACAATGAAAAAGGAAGAAAAGAGGGAAAAAAAAGAAAAAGACAAAAAAGGGACATTTCATCGGAGAGTGATGTTTCTATTTCCTCTGAGTCTGAACAAGACTTAGAGGAACCAACAAAAACAAGAAAACAACCAACCAGAATAGCAAAAAAGTAAGTAATATTGTTGGGTGTATTTTGTCTTTTTACGGTATTTTTTGCTAATGATTGTTTGCTGTCCAGAATGATATCAAAAAAGAAGAAGCAGACTGTAGAGGATTGCTCTTCGGAAAACGAAAGTGGATCTGATTATGAGTAAGATTCTGAAATTGTCATTGCATTCCTATGTTTCTGTTTATATCAAAATTTTATGTAGTAACAGAGTGTTTCTCATTTATTGTCAGAAGTGAAGAATCGGAGCCAATAATAAAATAAAAATCGAAGAAAAAAGTACAGACTCCACCAAAAAGTATGCATTGCTTTCGGGGGTATTTTATCATTAATTTTGTTGTGTTTGTGTGATTGATACTTCTTTGATTTCCAGGACGCAATCCAGAAAAAGAAAGTACTTTGTTGAGGATTCATCATCTGAAACTGAATTCGATGATCTGTAAGATACATTGTAAAGCTATCTTACTCTTTTTCATCAAAATTTTATTTGTTAACTTATTCTTTTGTATGTACTGTCAGAACTGAAGAAATACAACAATTTTTAGTGAATCAAAAAAAGAAAAAAACAAATGAAAAGGCTGCACAAGAGTATGTTGAATTTGGGTGTAGATTGCCAATTTTAAGGTGTTTTTGTTGCTGATGATTGTTTTTGCTTTTCCAGGATGCAGGAAAAAAGGGCAAACATACCGGAAGCTAGGCTCCCCTCGACAGAAGCTCACTATGATTTCTCTGAAACGTAAGATCCTTTATTTGATAAAATTTCGTAGATCCTGATGTAATTAAATAGTCTACTTTTACTGAATGATGTTTATTTTGTCCTTAGAATGTCAGAGGTGAACCTGGAAAGTGAAAATGATCCTATGTTTCAAACACAGACGGATCAAAGCAGTGTAAACAAACCAAGTGATAGCATGTAATTTTTGTTTCTATTTCCATTTGCTTAATTCTTGTGTTACCATCTTCTGCTTCTGATTCTGTATATATTTTTTTAGAAAAAAATCCTTTAATGTTTTATTCAAGAAAAAAAAACAGGAAAAAAAAGAAAAATCTGCAACTATGTAAGTTCTCATAAAACAGAGGCTGTGTTTTTATTCAATGCTTGAGGTGTATTCTGACATGATTTTTGTGAATTTCAGGTTGGGTGTAGAAGAAGAATCATTCAATGACCTGGCTTAACAAAAAAATATCGTTGTTCGGAAAGAGACACATTCGCAATCTGAACCGCTCGAGATGTGAGTTTTTTAACTAAATTTCAACCTTCTAATCTTCTATTTTAAGAGAGTTTATTAACTTTTTATTGTTGTCTTGGTTAGAGTTCTGCTTTAAATATGTCTACCTCCGTTAGAGACGAGAGCATCAAGCTCTCTGTAGAATGAACCAACCCCTCCAAAGTCTCTGAGCGAAAAAATTAGAGAAGAAACAATTAAGGGGTAAGGAATAATATTTGGTTACATGTCTTTTATATAGAGGTGTATTTGGTTTTTATTTGGGTGTATCTCTTGTGAATTGAGGTGGAATTAATTTTTTTTCTAATTTAAAACATTTTCTTTAGTCGTGCAGCACTCCACAACCCCATCAAGCTGCTAATGGCACACCCACAGAACCAGCAGCTCCTTCTAAAATGTAAGTTTAACACAATATAACTCTCTTTTGATATCATCGTCTATTCTTATTCTTATAGTATTTTGTACGTCAACATGCAGTCAACCAGCCCCTCAAGCCACTGCTGCATTGATGATGATGGCCAGGGCAGTATCCTTTGTACCGAAAAAATTTCCTACGCCATCATTCAGCCTTGGCTTTACTGATTCGAGTCAAGAAGAGACACTGAATTAGGAGGGGCGATCGGCGTCTGAAAAGAGAAAGAGTCAAGAGAGCCCGATTCTGGTTGAAGACTTAGAGGAACTGGTGGAACAAGTTGCAAACGTTTGCGGCAGCCTTGAATTTTGCAGAGGATAGAAGTCCCTCGCTCCAAAAGTTTGAAACTCTTGCGAGGAGGAGTGAGGTGTCAGGCGACCTCAAAGAAAAGTGCTTCCTCTGGACCACTAATATAAAGACCTATAAAGATGGAAGCATTAATGAGTGGGAGACAATGTGCATCCTCAATGCTCAACAATCGATGGAGATCTCAAAAATCCATTTTGCATCTTTAAAAGCTGATACACATATTGAAGCTGAGGTAATTTTAGAATAAGATTAATGATTTAATTATGAGTTGTGATTGCAATATTGATATAATTAATTTGGGTATTTTATTTTTCTAGATTGTGATTGCAATGTGTCTAATTCTTAACGAAACAAGAATCAAAAGATTTGAATAATAAGTTTATTGCCTGCCCCTTGATATTGTGGTAAGGTGTATTAAGCTCAAATTTCGGTGTATTTATGTAATGTATTGTGTGTAGTAACTATTTCTTTCGGTGTTATACAAATTCTGCAGAATATGGCTTTGGAATCATGGCGGTGGCGAGTTCTTACATTTAAAAAATAAAAAGCCCTTCGATATTCAAGACTACAAAATGTACATCTCTTATTTGGATATGAAAAAATTGTCATCCCATCCATATGTACGTTTTTGTTTCTAAAACTTCTTATCACAATTCTTTCGTTAGGTGCCAATTAAACTAAAAAATTATTCTGTCTGGCCAAACTTCAGATATTTGCCCCGGTTTGCTATGGAAAATATTGGTGGATATGGATGATAGATGTTAAAAAGAGAAAATTTCATGTCATCGACCCGTATCACAAAACTTGTCCCTCGAAAGAAAGAATGAAACTTAATAGATTTGTTGTAAGTTGATTTTGTTTTCTCTATAAATTTCTTGGTTTCTATCTGTTGTTAGCAATATAGGAATTGGGTGTAGTGCTGTTTAATATAAAGTGTATTATTGGATCATTTGGGTGTAATCACGTTTTAAATGTAGTCTTTCTTATATTTTGTTTGTTTTTTTTGTTTTTGTTTTTAGGGCTATGTGATTTCTAGAATGAGGGTATTTGCCCGTTAAAAGGGATGATTAAATTGAATCGCCATATGTCAACATTGCGGGCCAGAAAACGAGGTATACATCTTTCTCTCTGAGAAATTTTGTCTTTTCTCTTACTGTCCTATTTTATTTTGGTTTTGTTTTTGTTTTTATCTTCGACTGTGCGGTTTATGTAATGAAATGGCTCGAGATACTTGAACCGGAAAACATTAAAAATGGCAAATATGACTGGGAGAATTGGACGCAGGTAATTATGTTTAAAAATATATAACTATGTATTATTTTGCTAAATTAAAAGAGTTTAATGAAAAGAAATTTCTTTAAACTGTAGGTGGAGGTGGACCATTACAGAGTTGAATACGCTTTGCGGATTCTGTTTCATGAGATGAATCAAGAAAGAGATAGAGCCATTCGAGAAAGCGAAGCAATCAGATTGTCTAAGCCGTCTGCAGCATTGTTGAGTCCATATTGTCAATTAGGTTCAGATGATATTGACAATGATTAGTTTACTGTGTTTGAATATTGTATAGTTCGTGAATATCTAATCCAACCTTATTATAAATTTTGTTTGCATAAATAAACTTCTATGGAGCTGTCTGTGTTGTATTCAAAAGGTGTTAATTACATGTTCAAAAAAATCAAGGGAAACAAAGATTAAATATACTAATACGCCGAATTCCTTTTATAATACACCCAAAAATACCGGGAATACACCTTATTGCGTGCTTACACATTTCTCTTTAAAATCTAACCAGGAGTTATGACAATTCAGAAATTTGAATTGTTACCTTCCTTAGGTATTGAATTGTATATGTATTATAAATTTAAAACAAACAAATCCCTTCAAGACACTAATTTCCAACACAAACAGCAGCATCTCAATATATATATATATATATATATATATATATATATATATATATATATATATATATATATATATATATATATATAAAAGAAAATGTAAAAAATAAGAGCATGCAGAATACACCAAAAAATGTTCATCGATACACCCCAATAGTGTCACACTACACTCCAAAACTTGTCCTGTGCTACTAAATCTCTGAACTGATAATTCATAACATGTCCACGATATTGGTTGGAATTTGATTGCACCACGAATCCGCCATAAAAAAGGTTCAACTGCGAAAAAATAAACTCATGTATTAGTAAAACTATTAACAAAAATAAATTCAATTACCCCCTGTTTAAAGAATATCACTTTTACCTCGCTTAGAGCTTTCGTTTTCTTTTTCTTTGAAGCATTTGCAATCTGTTTTTCTATCTTTGAACTTAGTCTATTTTTGGGACGTCCTCTTGTTCTCACCCATGGAGGGCTTTGAAGCTCGTTAATAATTTCTAAGTTAGCATCTTCGTGAGACAACGAACATGTCCCCTTGCTTTTGGCTTTGTGTTCTTGCATTTCAACCATGACATTATGTAAGCCCGGTGCAAAATCATAGTGAGCTCCTCAGATTCTGATGTAAATTCACATATATTCTGCAAACGAAACACCAATTCGTCAAAATCTCTTGCTTATTGGCTCCAACAGAGGCTCTCCGTGGCTGCTCTTGATGTGTCTGTGTCTCCTCTTTACGTTCTTGCTCCATCGTTCCAATATTTATCTCGGTGACACTTTGTTTACTCATTCAAAGCTTAATATGTTTAGAGCGTGACGGCATAATATCCCTATCGACTCGAATAATAAGCATTGGCATTTAACTTCAGCTGCTACCGTGTTGTATGTAACTGCAAACTTGTTGAATATTGATTTGAAAACTTGTTCTACAACTTCGTATACCGTATAGCCTAAAGCGGAGTGCTTTGATCTTGTGATGCAATTCACATTTTTTCTGAATTGTGCTTGGACTTCCTTAAACTTCTCGTGAGTATACACGTATTGAAACTGAGCTTCTATTGAGGATTTTATTGCACACGGTATGATAGTATAAAAATCTGCAGCATTCGATTCTCTCTCTCTTTGTTCCCTGCTTCCTAGGCAATTGTCGTAATGTTTGACGAATTAGATATAATGAACTTGTTAAAAAAAGTGTGCATGCTCTCGCTCCTTTGTGTGCTTCTCATCCCGACCTAGAAGTGGTGATCGAAATAAACTGGAATCCATAAATGATGGTCTTCGAAAAGCTCTACAAAAAATACCTAAATCAGAACTAAGATACACCCAAAAACATACAGTGTACACCTTTGCTGCAGATTTAAAAAACAAGATTACATGAAAGCCACTTGTTATCCCCAAGACCGTACTTCATCAAAAAATCATTCCAATTCCTATCGAATGATTCTTTCGTAAGAGAGTTCCAAACAACATGGCTCATCTCTTGTTCGACTACTTAGTGTCTCTTGTAGCCGTTTAATTTGCTTGGAATCATCTTCATGATGTGTCAAATACACCACCAGTGAATTGATGTTGGCATATAAGCCTCGATAGTCCTTTGCATCGATGCACATTGATCGGTGAGAATGCCTTTTGGAGTATTTCCTCCCATGCAACAAAGCCAATATTCGAATAACCATTTGAATGATTGAGTATCCTCGTTTTTCATCAAAGCACATCCGAGAAGTGTTGACTGACCGTGGTGATTCACCTCGACAAAAGAACCAAAAACCAGATTATGCCTGAATATGACGAAACAGAAAAGAATAGTTAAATTTGCCGAAATAATATCTCTCTAAACCCAAAAACAAGCAATGTACACCTCTGTTGCAGATTTAAAAAACAACATTACCTGAACAGCATAAACCGAAACTGAATATTACTTGTTTGTATTGTATGTGGTATCGAATGAAATACATCTCCAAAATACTCACAAGAAGCCCTGCTCCTTGATCCACCCAAAAGGCAATCTTAATCGACTGATCGACATCGAGTTCGAGCTCGAAAAAATTTTTTTGATTCTTCTCTTTCATTCTTAATAAGTATTTTCCAAATTCTTTTGCATCCTCTAGTTTCGAAACATTCCGCACTTCTCTCATGATGTAATTTCTCACGTCTTTTTCGATAAAATTTAACTCGCGGTGACCCCCGGTTGTTGTGAAAAATGATTGGTATGTTTTACTTGGTCTGATTCTGGCTTTCTCGTTATTCTTTATTGTACGATGCACGGACATGCTTAGTTCCCTGTGCTGTTTAAGCATCTCTGCTTGATTTAGACAACAGGGATGTGAATGATGCAACACGACCTTCGAAATGATCCAAACATCAATGTCCTTCAATATGTGTATATAAATTCTTGCAGGACAATTTAAACCAGCTGAGGGATTTGTCTTCTCGGTCGGAAATATTTTCGATTTCCATTTCCCCTCTCTGCTACATGTAATCAATTGGTTCTTAATTTCATTACCCTTCTTATTTGTGCTCCGAACTTTTGTAGAAAAAACTGCAGCTTTCGAATAATCTTTGTAGAATTTTGCAGCATCTTCAAGCGTGTTAAAAGTCATCCCAACCTTTGGAACAAACTCCTCATCAACATCACACAGAAACGGCAAAATACACCCAAAATAGTCCATAATGCACTATATTAAAAGCTAGGATAAACTATAGAATGCAACAACAACTATTGAATAAGCATCAAACAGAAACTAAAATAATTCAACTGTAAAATCTTAAACTATAAACAAACTATATTGTCTAGATTCAAACCACACCTCACTACTTGATTCGATTCAAAACAATAATACAATTCACCCTCATTCAGTTGAAAAGTCAGAACCTGTAAATACACCGAAATCTCCCTTATTACACCCAAATATGTCTGATTTATCCCAAAAAAGTCTGATATAAAATGGACTGCAATGGACAAATTCATCAGACAACTACATTATATTCAATTCAAACAATCAACAATGAACAACAATTTTCACAAGCAAGGTTCACAACATTATTCTCCTAGATAATTATAAACTACTAACGAAAATATTAACTGGAATTCAACCACACCTCAGGCACTTCATTCGATTCAAAACAATAATTCACTTCGCTCTGGTTCAACTGACAATCTGAACTTGAATAATTCATTATCTTCAGAAGGATTTCAGAGCTTGATTTAAAAAACGAACGTAGAGAACAAAGTAAATCGAAAAAAACGAAGAAAGAGAACACAGGTAGAAACGCACGGAAACAACGAAAGAGAACGCAGAGAGAACAGACAAAAACGAAGGAAGAAAAACGTAGGCGAAATTCGAAAAAAGAAACGAAAAATTCTTTTGAAAAATGAAGTTATATATTCGCGTGTTGATTGAAATCTGTTAAATTAAGAGGCACTTGAAATGTGCGTGTGTAAGACGCGCGCGTGAGGGTGATTTAGGGAAAAATGACTTGTATGGACTTGTATGGTAAAATAGCTTATATATGGAGAAAAATTATTAATTAATTAATGAACTGCTGTGTAGGTTCAGTTTATTTTGTGCAAGACCCGTGGTCAATTTTCATTTCCACTAGAAGTTCTAGGGATGTATATGGGTTGGGTGAAGTCGGGTTCATCTTGACCTGGATTCGATCCTAAATAATGATTAGGTCTATTTTTGAGATTCTTATCCGGCTCTAGATTCAGTGAAATCTTACTACTTTCAGGTCACAATAAAACCGGGTCTAAACCGGTGAAATCCGGGTCTTGATAAACTTTATGTCAAAAAATTATGATGTACTTATTTATAAAGAAGAAAAAAACATACTTATTACCGAAAAGTCGATATCCATATTTGAATTTGAATTTGTCCATAAATTCTAATTTCATGCTTCTTTGATCTATTTTCTAATTCAACAAGTGTGATTACAAACAAAACAATAAATTTATAATTAATATAACATAATATTAAAATTAATTTAAAACATATATATCTTTTTAGTCCCTTTAGGGTGTATATGGTCCAAGTGAAGCTGGGTTACTGGGCCATGTACACCCCTCTACTTGCTTCGCGCCGTGTGTTTCGTTGCACTAGCTAACACCTAGTACCTTCGTTGCATACAAAAAACCGAAGGGGGAAAAACCTAGAGCGAACATACCCTTAGTTAATTAGGATTGAGAAAAAATATAGCTTGATTAAAATTATATTGCACATTTGACATGTTAAGAATAAACTCTTAAAAATTTGCTAATATATTTCACCATTATAATTGACTTATATTTAATTTCAAATAAATTGTCATCTATTTATAACTGAATTTTAAAATCTTCGTGAAATTTAAAATATAAGGATTAGGATGATATTTTGTAAAACAAATAACCACTAAAAAACAATTTATAAACTTTGCATTTGAGAATTATTTTAAGCTAATTGTTTTTCAAAAATACTACGAACTTGTGTATAAATATATATTATTTAATTTAATTTTAATATATACTTTTTATTTTAATATATATTATATATAAATGACTGATTTACTACCCGACACATTTTTTTTATTCTATTATGTTAAAATAGTTTCCATGAATTTCAACAATACTACAATATTATGTACGCATGATCTTTGGCCATAATTAGAAGATTTTTAGGAATATAAGTAGGTCACACAACGGGACAACTACCAAATAGCCTTGGCTGAAAACAGTTAAGAAACAAATTGCTACAAGCAAAATCAACGATTGAATCTCCTCTCAAACAACATATGATCAAAGTATAAAAACATGCCCTTTAAACAGTTTAGCTGGAAAGAAAAACAAATACATATGTATGCTGATACTACAATCTATTGGGAGGTGTTAAGAAAGGGCCAAATTCACACCAACAAAATGAATAACTTGGGTGTTAAGGCCTCTTCCTTAGCACAAACAAATCTAGTTATAAACTCCGAAGATATGTGTTGAAAAGCTACCACATGGTCAGGTATTGTTTTTCATTGATTTGAGATTTTCCCAACTACTCACATGAAAATGGTTAAAATAATCTTCATCTGAAGATAACATCCGAAAGCTATTAGATGATTTGATATGGTTAATTAAACTGTTTGACATAATACGTGTCCACATCTTAGCTATTATTTTCAGTAAAGACTATTCTAATCATTTTCACATGAGTAGTCACCTATTTCATGTTGTGAGAAGTGATGTCAGTTCCAGAGGGACAAAGGATACATCATATGATGCATGCAGTGAATTGGCAGAGAGAAGAACCCTTTCAAGTGCATTTATCTTCGTCCTCAGGAAAATAATTCGAAACATAACCTGTCTGTTACAAAGACATAAATCTCCTTTATTTTCAACAATAGGCAGACTTCAATAGGGAAAGAAGAAAACACCAAATAGTATGGCAAACACCTATATTAAAATCAGAACACATTACACATGTTTGTCATTCCATCAAATTATAGAATTAGCATGTACTAACTCGGTGTGCAAAGCAAAATGAGTACCTAAAACATTTCTTGTTACCAATATGGAAGGTTGTATGATTGATAGCAATTAGCAAGTAATGTGATCAAATTTTAGCAAGTACTTGAATGTAGCCCAATCTAATAAAGGCATATAAATAAGATATAGCTCATTACAATATGGCAAGTGGCCAACCCACTTGATAGTACAAAAGTCAACTTATTAGGCAAATATCTAAAATAACCATGCCACGACAAACATTCATAAGTCATAACTAATAACTTAGTAGCTACAAAAAGTTTTCACAACTAAGGCAGCCGTTACAGGTCTCATTTCTCTGTACAAATAGAAAATAGTTGGTTCGGATTACATATCAACACCAGAATTAGCAAAACCAGCAGGTAGTTTCGAACCATATTAACAACCAAAGTTACTATTATTGGAAGATAATTAACTTAACATCTACTAATAAAATTCACATCAACCAAACCAATTACTCTAAACATAATCCACATAAACAACCAAAGGTATTATTGGCTTGATGATTCCTAGTACCTACCAGTCTACCACTATGACGTTCCACCAAAATCCAAGAAACGACAAACCCACAAAACCAAAAAATGAAAAAAATTCTATAAAATGTCAACGCCATTAAAAGGAACAATAATTGGCCAAACAATCCACAAAAAAATCCACATGCACAGTAACTATTGAAGGGAAATTAAAAATTAAAAAGTGGAAAAAAAAAAGAAACGTACCATCCACTTGAACTAGGTCGACTCCCACTGGATGATCTCGGGCGGCCCATCAACCCGGCATCCGACCCGCCAGCCCTCCTAATCCTCTCGTATCCGCCAGACTTGGGCCGCCCATCTTCCCCATACTTGCCCGGCGACCCGACATGTGCACCCCTCCTATAGTTCAAATCCCTGCCCCGGCCCATCTCCGGCCCAGGCGGCACCTCCTCCACCTTCGGCACGTACCCGGGCCGAAGGTGCGGCGGCACAAACTTGTCGGGCTTCGGAGATATCAGCGGAGGCGGCGACTCCACGTGCACCGCCCTGTCCTTGAGATTGGGGCCCGATAGAACCGGGCCGGATCCGGTTCGGCCCTGGGGACGAAGAGATATCGCGTCGGAGGGTGGTTGATCGGGAACGGTTTGGATGGGGGTGGGTTGGGGTTGTTTGGAGGGGAGTTGTGTGGGTGGAGTGATGGGCTTGGGTGTGGGTCGGGTCAGGACGAGGATCCGGCCATGGGGTTTGTTAGGAGCAGAGACAGAAGAATATGAAGCGGAGAAGGAAGGGGAGGAGGAGGGGAGAGAAGAAGGGGCGGCGGTTTTGGGCGTTTGATGGTTGGAAGAGGTTGTTTTGTCGTAAATGTGGTTGAAGTTGATGGAGGTGAACTTGTTGTTTTTTGCCATCCACCGCCTTCACAAATCAAAATTTACAGAGATTATGTTGCGATCCACAGATGGAGGAGGAGGCTGCAACCACAACTATAGCAAGAGCAAGAGCCAGAGCAGAATGATTACCGAATACCGATTAAGTGATTATGTTTCTTTTTTATTTTTTTAGTAATCAATGGGCTCACAGCAATCTCTAGGCCAACCGTCACAAGCCCAACTTCATTGGATCCGGTCCAAAATATCTATCAACTGTTTTTAAAAAAGCTGGATTGATTTGATCCGTTTAAATAGAATTTGGATATGTGATAAATTAGTCATTAATTTGTTAAAAAAATTTTGTAAAATTAAGTTGGGTTGGTTTAGTGGTTAGTTTATTAGTCCGTTTAAATAAATATCGGGATAGTAATAACTTAAAGAGACTATAACTTAGGTGTAGAATTTTGAGAATTAATTTTTTTTTCATATTGAATTTTAGATTTGGACTTGAGGTTCAAATGCTTTCGTGTGAAATTTTTGAATTATTTGTTAAAATAATGATTTTTTTTTTTACATTTTTACTTGGACAGTAATAAAGGTATTTATAAAAGATTTTGATACTTAAATTAGTAAAAATTTTAACAAATTTAAGTAAAATTATATTGACAAAAATACCTGAGTATTCGAAATATTTATAAAATAGTAGATGATATTTATAGAATAAAAAATTACTATCATGTTTGAATTAGTTATCACTTTAATGGTGATAACCTAAGTAGTGACAAAACATTTAATTTGTTTCCCAAGTCATATCGGATATGAGTTTCAGTGACCCGTATCTTCTGTTAGTCCGACTCATGTGAATGAGATCGAGTAAATTCACAAAGTGATATCTGAGATTCACGAAATTACCTAATTTGATATGTGAGATCCCAATTTCACTATAGCGGTATCTCAGTTAATGCTCCGAGCATCATAGTGGTCCCTGAGCTCCTTTTCGGTGCTCTACAAATGTTATGCTAGAATATACAATGACTAGTTAGCATGACTATATTACAATTGGACTCAATTTAGTCTATCCCTCATTATATGAATCTAATTATTCTTCTTCTTCTCTTTAATTTGGAGGCCAAAATTACTCTATTTGTTACTAAGTTATTTTTGTCTGATTAAATTAAACTAAATATTTGAGGCAAATTAGATTCAACAACCACATTTATCTACTAGCATATGATTCAAAATGTAGATTTTGATGAAAGACATCATTTGGAAAATATAATCTCAAAACTGAAACTATTAAAATCCAAACAGATCTTGAATAAACTCAACACAAAAAATTTTCAAAGGTAAATAAAATGGAAACGACACTATTTTTTGAAATGCTTAAAATCTGAGCTGGGTGAAGAGACAATGATTTTTGACAAACTTGAACCTCTTCTCGAGCCTCTTCTTGGTTCCCTTGAGCGCCACAACCTTCTTGTCCTTTGACTGAAGCGACGCATTTTAATGGCTTCTTTCAAATCCATGTCAAGCGTGTAGCGCGTGGGCATCACGTCCTAGTAGTTAACCATCTTAACGAACGCCTTCGTGTGCAACTTCTTTGCCGTCTTCTTGGCAAAGTCCCTTTTCACAACCTTAGAAGGTTACTTCTTGATCCCAACGACGAGGCAGTGGCCGTAGGGGCGGTCGCAGGTTCTATCGTCGAAGGCGCGTATGATGACGGCTTCACGACCCACGTATCGACAGTAGGATAACCACTTTGTTTCAAGAACTTTACCATCTTTGTTTTCCGCTTTTGCGTGCTGCGCTTTCTTTGTTTTTGTTTATGTACGAAGGAATATGGCAAAATTCTAAACATAAACTAGTTGAAAATATGTAGAAAGAAAAATTGAACTTAAGTGGGATGACTAGACTCAATGTAACCATAAATCTGAGACATCAAGTAATTGTAGTTGCAGAGAGTGATAAGAAGAAGAAAAAAAGATGAAGGAGGAGGCAATGTTTTGAAAAGATTGGGAATGAATTAGGTTATATAATAACAGAAGGATCAAATTAAGTCCAACTGCAATCTAACTATGTTAATTAGTCATTGTACATTCTAGCGTGATAAACAAGAGCCATATCAACTAGTCATTATACACTCTGGCGTGGCAAACAAGAGCCATATCAGTACTCCGAGAGCTGAATCGGCACTGAAAAGGAAACTAGGAATCACTATGGTGCTCAGGGCTTCGTTTGGGAGATTATTATAGTAAAATTACGATTTCAATAATTAAATTGAGTAATCGTGTGAATTACAGGAACTATTATAAAAATTTACTCAAATAAAACAACAGGGATTAGATTTGCTATTGTTGATTTGCTATTATTGGGCCGACTTGAAAATGGCCCAATTTGAGGATTACCCGTTGCTTAGTAGGAACGTGGGCTGAATATATAGTTATAGTACAGGTATTAACAGAGCTGAAAGATAAGGTGCAATTGGGCAATGAGCCTTGGCTCTAATGGCATTTCTCCCCCTTTCTCACCTTAAGGTTTAGGGTGCAAATCCTAGAGAGTGCAATTAAAAAAAAATATGATAAAATATGTGAAGAGTGTGTGGGTGTATTGTATATCTAGGATTGGAGGTTGTCCAATCCATTAGGGTACCTAACATTGGGGGTTATCCAATCTACCGACCAAAAAAAAAAAAAAAAAAGGTGCAATTGGACCTACCACTATGTGTTTATCTGGGACAGATATTTCTCGGCTGTTCATTATTTACACAAACACAGGTGATGTCTAGTATGATCGAAAATGACAGCTTATGCTTATCCACCACCACCAGAATGAAGTATTTGGCGACCACATTATATCAACAACTATTCAAGTACTCAGAATCTGTATTGCTGTGTTATCTATAATCGCCAACGAGGTAACAGAACAAAACAATGTGTGTGGGACATGTATATACAGACCCATCATATTCATATATGGGCCAATCAAACAGACCTTATACCTATAACTTATGACAATTGACTTAGAGAACATTCATATATAGAAACAAATAAGGTAAAGGTAATAATAATTATTCCAAATTAACTATTTATTGGTTAATATCAAGGTTGCGAGAACCGGACCGGTCATCAAACCGGTCAAGTAACTGGTTCAATGGTTCAATGGTTCAACCGTGGTTGAACCGGTTTAATATATAGAGTGAAATTATAAAAAATTGAATACATAATTTTAAAAAGTTAAATTCAATAATTTTGAAATTAATAAAATTCAAAATTTAACAATTTCACAAAATCTACAATACATAATTTATCATTAAAAGGTCATAAACAACTTCAAATGACAATATTCAAAACGCACATAAATGACAAGGTATGACAAGGTAATTGCAGTAAGGTAACCATTGCTACTTAAATCTCTCCTTTAATAAACAAAAACTTCCATAGAAAGTTATATCACTTACGACTTTTCATCCCCAAATTTCCACCATTCAGGCTCATACCATGCCTTGCCCCTGAAAAGCAACCAAAATGATGCTTATAAGCTTAATCCAAAACTGGCAAGATTCAACTTGTATTTGGTTACATATTTAACATTTGGTGAAGGAGAACCAACAACAAACAGAAGCATAACCATAGGCAGGCAAGGGGCACGGATAACTTATCATGAAATAAAATATATGAAATCATAATTCACAAAGTACTCTTCTGATATCACTTCTCCAGATTTCATGCATCCAATATATGCCCCATCCTGACCGCGGCGGCGGTTAAGAAGGTCAATTAATCCCTCTGTTAGGCCAGTCAACATATAAAAAAATGTGTCAATAATTTCATATTGGAAAAAAAACAGTTAACTGCTTATCAAAAAAAAAAACACACACACACACACTATATAAGGAGATCAAAATATAAACACTCTTTACCCAGATCAATGTCAATACTGTCATCAACTTTCACATAAAAGTCAGCATCCCAGTTCTGAACTGCAGTACTAAAGAAGATTTTTGCTTTCTTAGGCAACTCTTCTTGAGCTTCCTCATGACCTTCCTGATATAATGAAAACAAATTATCAATCTCTACATTTAGCTTGTTTAACAATATCCAAAGGCAAGTAAGCATGTCAAGATAAATCAATATCAACAATATCTTTCACATAAAATTGTGTCTATAAATAAATGTCCCTCAAGGGATTACCCATTGTGCATCTATACTAAGTCAAGTGCATATTATATAATTCATTTCTTCCTGTTTGATAAAACCACCCACCACAGTAAAAAATATCAAACTAGTTTGAATTTTAGCAAATTGTAACCAGTTTTTGGTGCCTATTTGAAAAAATTTTCACTTACAAGAATCAAGAAATCCTTTGTATGCAGGCATGCAGCAGCTCCAGGGGAAGAGGAAGACGACGGACGCTCGAGGAAGAAACAGCGTGCCTGCGACTGGTGAGTCTGAGAGCGAACAGGGGTCGGTGCGACGAATGGCGCAGCGGCAATAGAGGCACAAGGCGGTGGTGGAGGCTAGGCTTGGGGGCAGGCTTCCCGGATTAGTAGATTAGGAGGAGGCGAGTAACGGCGAGGACGCGGTGTCGGCGACGACCAACGAGTAGGCGAGCTCGACGACGACCAAGGAGGAGGCGAGCTCGGCAACGACGGTGGTGGTTGCGGTGGTCAACATCGTCGCTGCTGTGGCTGCTCGTTTGGTGGTGGTGGGCTGGTGGGTATGCGACTGCGAAGAGGCTGATGGCTGTGTGTGACTGGGTGGTGAACTGTGCTTGGGTGGTTTCTGCCTTCTGGAGCTTGGGGCCGTGGGTGATCTCTGGAAGGTGGAAACTGATTAGGGGATTTAGGGCTTCCTTTCGTTTAGGCGTTTTCTTTTTTTTTTTTTTTTTTTTTTTTTTTTTTTTTTTTTAAAAAAAGAGCCAAAACGATGCCGTTTAATCTTTTAACTTCCCTTCCAAAAACCGCAAAAAAACCGGACGGTTCTCCCGGTTCACCGGTTAACCGCCGGTTTGACCGGTTTTTCCCCCGGTTTTTTGCCAGACGATTTCTGGTCTTACTCGGACCGGCTAGGTGACCGGTTCCCGGTTTTTCCGGTTGAACCGGCCGGTCCGGTTCGGTTTTCAGAACCATGGTTAATATATTGAGCCCACAATCCCACATGTATGTTATGACTACATTTGCCAGGCTGCCACCCACTGGTTTTACCCCTATTGTCTGTCCAACTTGTACATATATATAATGTATTTTCCTCAACGGCACAATCATACAACGAAGATATATACTTTGATCCTCAAGACAAACTTTAAAAAAGTAGACCTGCATGTGTATGTACAAATATAAAGGAAAATTTTTTTTATGCAATATGCTACCCACTATACATATATATATAATGTATTTTCCTCAACTGCCTGGCTAATTGTTCATTGTGCAAAATCTTCAATATACAAAGACAGAATGACAATAAGAAAACTTTAGTTAATGTAAATTGTATAAGCCAAGAGGTTTGACTTCATCTCTCTTGACAATGTAAACTATAGAGGCTAATAAGGTAGTTTAATTTGAGTTCATCTATTGTAGAAGGGATAAGATAATCCAATCCGACTTTTCACTTATTCATGTTTTAATGTAAGGAAAAATTATATAAATAATTGATTTTTACTGTTATATTTAATAATTATATTAAAATTAAAAGAGACATATATTTTAAATTATACATTTAGATTTATTAATATACTTATCTTACTTCTATATAGGCTATATATTTATATTTTTGTTTAAAGTGGGATGACCTTTTCATAGATAATAATATATAAAATATTTTATGCATTATGTATAAATTTGGAATTTATCACCTTAATAATATCAAATAACGCTCGACATATATAAAATGAATCACACAATTTTAATTTTTTTTTATTTTACATGTAGCTAATTTTAAAATTTATTTCTAGATAGAGAAAAGTTCATGTTGTCGGCACATCATCTTCAAAGTTATTCTGATTGCATGTTTAGGTTCTTGTTCCAAGTATAATGATTAAATCTCTATGTCTTGATATATATCAATTATGCTTTGTATATTAAAATTAATTATTAAAATAAAATATATGTTATGATATAAAATATATATTAAAAATAATTAAATTATAAAAATATTTATATATAAATATATAATAATTAATTTTAATAATTATTTTTAATATGTAAATAGTTTTTTTATTATATATATATATTTTATTTTTATAATATTTTTTACTTTAATATATTAAAAATTAATTTATGAAAATTTATTTAAAAATTTATTATTTGTTAATAAATTATTGTGTGTATAAGATATGATTTGAATTTTTGAGATTTATTTAAATTAATTAGTACTAAACCAACTGAACTTAGTATGATGATGTATAATACAATGATACGTAATTATCAAAATTTATTATTTTTTATTATTATTTGACCAACAATAATTTACACTTATACTTATTAAATAAAAATTTAATATTTATAACAGTCAAATAATGACTAAAATTATTAAAAATAGGTGGATCCTAAAGTTTTTCTTTATATATATATATATATATATATATATATATATATTGTAACAAGTCTAAAAAGAATTATTTTTGCAAGGCTTGAGCCAGCTCATGCCAACAAATAAGTCTCATCAACCTTGACAAACTTCATTCTATTCCAAGAATAAAACCCCACCTTGCCACTCTTCACTTCTTCACACCACATACATCACTCGCTAACTATCTCTTCTTCCAAACAACAAACATGGCCTCCACTACATTCATTCTTCTCCTCCCCATCCTCCTCCTCCTAAACCCCCAAGCCCAAGCCCAAGCCCCAGCCCCGGCCCCCTCGGGGCAACTCAACCTGACAGCCATCCTGGAGAAAGGCAGCCAATACACCACCCTCCTTAAACTCCTAAAGGACACACAACAACTCTCTCAAATCCAGAACCAATTCAAAACCAACTCTCAAGGCTTCACCGTCTTCGCCCCCACCGACAACGCCTTCCAGAACCTTCCATCGGGCGCACTCAACGGCCTCTCGGACGACCAAAAAGTCCAGCTCATCCTCTACCACTCCGCACCAAAATACTACTCACTCAGCGATCTCTTAACCGTTAGCAACCCTGTCAGGACGCAATCTCCTTGGGGTCTCAACTTCACCGGCGGACAAGGCAACCAAGTCAACGTTTCCACCGGCGTTGTTGAAGTCCAAATTAACAACGCTCTGAGGCAACAGTTCCCGCTTGCTGTTTACCAAGTCGACAAGGTTTTGTGGCCCAAGGCATTCTCTGCCGACGCTAACTCTCCGTCTCCGGCTCCGGCTCCCAAGAAGAAGGGTTCTAATAAGGGTACTGCCACCCCAACAAGTGCTGCCGCCGATGATGCGCCTTCACCTTCTGCTGAAAGCAAGAATGATAGCAATGGTGTAGCTGGGATGAAGAATAATGTGGGTTTTGGCATGGTTCTTGGGTTTCTTTTGCTTTGCATGCGTGTTCTTTCTTGATGGCATCATCATGAGGAACTATGTATATGTGTTTCTTGTAATTCTATCATTCTTCTTCTTCTTCTTCTTCTTCTTTGTCTTCTTTTCTGCAAGGCAAATTTGTGGTGATTTTTTTTAAAATAATAATGTACCTTATTCTTTGGTGTATTTAATGCACATTTTCTTTTTTTTTTTTCTTTAACTATTTTGGATCACATGCATGAGTAAGATCATATGATAGTACATAAAATTTTATAATAACACCTTTATGTTTCAGTTTTACTTTCTCTTCTAGACAAATATTAATATGTATATACAATTTAGCTATTAATTATTCTCTCATGCTTTCACTTGCTTTATAGTTGTAAGATGGATTGTGGTGGGTTAGAATTTTCACTTTTGCTACAAATTTTATATATGGTATTGCAAAAATATGATGTATAGGTACAAAATTAATTACTATATATTTATATGTATAAAGATATGTATAATTTAATTTATTTTTAATATATATTTTATATTTTAATATATATTTTATAATGATAACTAATTTTAATAATTAATTTTGGTATATATTTAAAATAGTTAATTTAACTATATTTTTTTGTTGAAACTAATATACAGTAGATTTAAAGTTATTCTTCCATACTCTTGTATCATTTTATTAGTCTTTTCTCCTTTTTCTATTAAACTATTGAATGAACGACAAAATAAAAGGAATAATTTTTCCAACCCAACCCTCAATTCGTCTTACTAAAAAACGGAGGGGGCAAGGAGTGGTTAAAATCGTTGAAGAAATGTTTTGTTTTCCTGAGTTGTTGAACTCACTCATTGACGTGAAAACTTCTCCCAAACACAAAGAAGCAAAAAAAGGAAGAAAAAAAAAAATATCATGTTCAAACAACACCTTCAAACTAACATGAGTAATGCTATAGGATCAACACAAAATTTATTATGTTTGGTTAATAATTAATCAGTAATAATTAAAAAGATAATCAGTTATTAGTATAACATATATGTTGAAATATAAATATACATTAAAAATAAATTGAACAATACATGTATTTATACATAAATATATTAGTGACTAATTTTAGTATATAAATAATATTTTTATTAAAAATATTAACTAAAAATAATATAATATTAAACTATTAAGTTTAAGGGATTGAAATGGCGACTAAAAGGGTTAGTTAATACAAATTAAAATTACGGATCTTAATTTTCTTTTTCAAGGAGCATTTCTCTTTTTTTTTTTTCTTTCGGAAATATGACTTATATATGTTCTAAAACATTTTAATTTTAAATAAAAGAATATAGAAAATTGGTGCAAAAGCGATACTGCTTGGTGTTGTAATCGCTGATGGGAGGAAAACAAAAACTACTAATAAGTAATAAAGTCTCAGCAGTCAGCATTACAGCTTGATGGAATAGACATGGGAAATCAATACGAAAGTGTCTACATCAAAAAGGAAGAAATGCACAAATAAAAAGAAACTAATTACAAATTAGAGTGGATAAGCTAAGGTAATCTCTTGTTTGTTCATCATCAACTAGAAATCTAGTTACCTCTCTTAGGTGAGTCCCAAAATTTGAGAGGTTTTACCTCAAGTTTTCCGGTTTTGTTTTTTGTTTTTCGGCTTTGTTTCTGTATGAAGTTCTCCTCCTAAGGTATTTTAAACCCCACCAAAAAGAATATTTATAAATAATAGAATTCGCGTGGTTTTATTTTCGAGCTGAAAATTTTTCTGTATCTCACGTCGATTCATATTTTAGCTGGAATTTTTTTTCGTTTATGAAATCTCCTTTTGAATGGTATACATGTTTGCTTCTCATTCGATCGTACATGTGACACTTATCCAAATTTCCTCTCGCATGACGCTGTTTTTAGGAATTTGGTGCCACAGGTCATGATTACTTTGAACCCTAGCTCCAATGGTTTTCTTTCCTATTCTTCTTTTCTCCATAATAGCAATCTCTCTCACTCATCTTCTCCTTTTTGTTCTCTTTCCTTCATTTTACGGTATTCCCTTCTCTCTCGCTGGTCTGCTCTCTCTTGATCTCTGGCTAACTGCCTCTCGCGGTTTCTCTGGTCTGGGCCGGTGCAAATCGCAGCGGCGACAGCGACGCCTCGACCGAAGAAGAGTTCAGCTACGATAAACCTGAAACAAATCCTAAACAGGTTAGATCTCACATGAAAAATCCTCTCTCTCTCTCTCTCTCTCTCTCTAACTATCTCTTCTGGTGTTAGGGTATTATTCCAATTTAGTATTGGCCAAGCTGGATAGGTACAGAGGAGACCGCTACAGAAACAACAACAACGATGATTCTCATGGCCACCATCACTCTTCGAGGTTGTACTCTCACTTCCCTGATTTTCCAATGACATACCCCACAACTCTTGTCAGAGCCCCGCGCACTTCTACTCTGGCGGCTATGGCTTCCAAACTCCGCCATATCGCTCTCCCAGTAGGACTGTAGGTTTCTTCCCAATCGGCCCTGGTGAAGGGTTCGGTCCGATGGATGGTGACGGTTACGGAAAATACGGGTTCAACACTTACCAGGCTCCTCCTCTATAGCTGTCTGGTCACAAGCGAGGGTTTCGAGGAGTTTCGCCAGGTGAGGAGCCATACTTTTCACTGTAATTTGGATCTTGGTTACTCCTCTCCTATTTCGATTTCATTGCAATCCTATCTTAATTTGTCTTTAAATTTTGATTTTCCCCTTTTTGACATTTTTTCGGTTCTTTTGAGGATAAGCAGTGGTGCTAAAGATGATAATGGATAACAGTGGGTTAAAGTCATCTCCTGGGGGTCTCGAGCTTATGATTATCATAATTTCTTGGTCATTTGAATTTTTCCAAATCTGAGATCTGAAAATTGCAAAGATAACATTTTGATGTAAATTTTAAGTTGTTGAATATTTAAGTTTAGTTGGTCTGTGTGCTATTTCGTAATTTTTGCAAAGAGTTGGTATTTTTCTGTTTGCGTATCTTCTCAGCTCTTGGGATTTAATTACTTTATAATTAAATCAGATATTGAGAAAGATTATTACTATATATATATTTTGGTTCTGTTGTGTAATCCTGTGATGGTACATATATTCCATGGATAAAGCCTAAAATAAAATTTTATTGATAATTTTCTAATGGATAATCATCTATTATGGTTCGAAAGTGTATAATGTTAGCTTAGCTTTATTTTATGTCTTAATCTCCTGCTAATGCATGGTCACTTTTGTTTCTCCTTGGTAGATTTTTTTTATCTGTTTGGTCTCAAGAAAAATGGTGTCATTGAGTTTGGAGAATTTTTTCGATCATTGGGGGTATTTCACCCAGATGCATCTATGGAAGGCAAGATCAACTGTGATTTAGGATTTTCGTTTGTGTTTTGGTTGTCTTTGATTTGGGGTTTGGGTATGTGTTTTCTTTTCCGATGGTTTGAGTTGTTCTGAATGTTTATTTTCATCAAGGTGAAAGTAGTTTGGTTTTCGCATGTGCTGTCGCTAGAAAAAATTCTCTGCCGTTATGATGCTTGGAAGAAACTCCACCACTCTGGTCGTTGGTGTAGGTTATGTGCGGTGTTGCATCTTTGCCTTGAATCTTTCTCATTATCTCAGTCGGATTCAAAGTGGGTAAGGTTTTTATTTCTGAAATTAATTTTGTTTATCATCATCGTCTTTTCTTGGTATTATTGTATTTCACATAATTATGAATTCACTTTGTTTAATTCTAAGGTTTCTTTGAATGTCTTTCAAAATTTACAGGCTTTTATGGGATTAAGTTTTTGTTCCAAACTGTTATATTTTGATGTAAATAGATTTTTGTGATTTTTATGTTGAAGTTGTGTGTGATTATGAAACTATTATTCTTCACTGTTGTTGACATTTGGCCAATGCTTGATTCGGATTTATTTTTGGATTGTGCTCTCTCTTTTTTCTTATTAATTTAGTTGTTATATTTTCATGTTAAAATATATGCTAATAAGAATCAAATTAGGATGTGAAGATTTCTGCAATTGAAATATCTCTAAAGCCTGTGGTTATTGAGAGTTCTACTACCTTTAAAAGTGAGGAATTTGAAAAAGGTATACCGTTTTTTATGTTCATTTCTATGTCAGATTGAAAAGAAAATTACCAATGAGAAAAAAATGATTAGTTAATTTTGAATTAGTGAGGGTAAGAGAATCCCTATCAATTTTTGTTTATTATTTGTTTCCTTTGTATGGTTGCCGAGTATTTGGACAATTATGAGGTTTAGTTAATTAGTTTATGCTTTGGAGAAGAGTATAGTGTGTTAAATCTATAAATTATATATAAACTTTTTGTTATTTGAAAACTAAATGTTTACAACTTTTTGTTCCCGTGCCTAATGATTTGGTTATGTTTAAGGAAATAGTTAAATAAAAAATTTAAGTAGCTTAATCAGGTTTTGTTTAAGTTCACCGAGTGCAGCAGGTTCGTTCCATATCCTCTAATTACACCATATACGCTATTTAGATTTTTAGTTGCCTCTGAAAATCCTAATTTTAGCTACTTCTGTACCATATCTTTTCCTACTGATTGAGATTTTTTTTTATGTGGAGGCGAATAATTGTTTGAAGGCTATGTTTTAGTGCCTGAGTGTGATGAAAAGTGTCATTCTACTATTATTTTTGGATGGTTTTTGGCATCTCAGACTCATTCTGGTTGTTATCTACTATTTCGTTTTGAATTCATTGTGTGAGAGTACATCGGCCTGATTGCTGGACTGAATTTTTATTTTATTACTTACTTTCACTTTATTTTCTTTTTTCAGGCAAGTGAAGGAAAGTTAAATATTTTAACAATCCAATGTGGCCATATGTGTGATACATATACTTGCATGACTATGATGTTGGTTCACAAAGAGTACAAACTTTTAGATTTGTAATAGCGATAATAATTCTTCTTTGATGTTAGCCATGGTCGAAAAGGGGATTAAGTTTTTGTTGCAATTAGGACTCATTCAATGGAATACGGTTTAAGGAGTTTCAAGTAGTTGCATATTTAGAAAATGAATGGTTCTACTTCATTTTTCGACTTTTTCTTTAAAACTAGCTCAATTTCATAGACTTTTCGTATCTGGCAATCTAACCTGAAGCTTTATTCAGTTTAACCTACTTATATTTTGGTTGAAGGATAAGATTGTGCTGGGTTGTCAAAGGAGCTAAGGTGGTAATGGCTGATTTACCTTGATTATGACAGCACTCCTTTCGGCAGTTTCAAATAATCTTCTACCGGTGCGTATAAAGTATCTATTTTTTATCTTTTGGGATTTTATTGCTAGCTATCTGTGTCATGCTTATTAGGTTGTTTCTTCTTTTTGTTGATTTTATACTATTGTGTTAAAATTTTATTTTTGTAGTTGGTGCAATATTAATCACTTAGATGTTACTTTTTACAAAACATATTCCTTTTGTGCATCTTGCAGATGAAATGCAGATAATCCTAATTGTGTATCACAGTGATTTCATATTAATATATAATAATATTTTCTATTTTATTAAGATTTTTGTGTATTTGATAGTTGTTTATTTAGTCTTTTATCATGAAAGCTCAAAGATGGATTTTTTTTGTGAATTTTTTTTCTTCTTCTTCAATATTTATTTTTTCTTTCTCCTCAAAAAATGGACTAGAGCAAGGGAAAGGTCTCAAGGCATTAAGCCAGTAAAACATGGGTATTTGCTGGTTGGAGCTGGATTCAAAGGGAAAAGGCTCTGATGCATAATTAGTAGATGTTCCATATTATGATTTGGTTTAAGTAAATTTTCTAGAGAAAAAATTCTGCTTTATTTGCAAATTGGCTTCTTGAAATTTAGCTTATTACTCTAAATATTTTATGTCTACTGTAGAATATTAATATTTATTTTTTAGTATCTATTAATTGAAAAAAGGAGTTTAGATTTTCGGGGAGCACAAAGCAGACGGTCTTAAGAGCAATTGCTCAGGAGCTATGTTCTACCAAATACCGACTCCAAGCATAGCACACAGGCATATTATAAAACATGAGTCCCTCAGGTATGAATACCTTATAAAGCTTCTCTCATTGTAAAGGATTTGATCTTCCCACCCTCTGAATCATTAATTGCTTCTAACAATTCAGGATTTTTAACTACGAATCGTATGACGCTACAAAAAATTCTGGTTAAAACGGCAGTTTTTTGGGTATTTACAGCGGTTTGAACCGCCATTATTACCAAGAATGGTGATTTTAGAAAGCGACGTAATTCTAGGCGCCATTTTGGTTATTACGGCGGTTTTCAGAAAATCGCCACAATTTCCTGGGTTAAAACGGCGGTTTTTAGATAGGTTAAAATGGCAGTTCAAACCACCATTATTTTCAAATAAAACGGCGGTTTTTGGTTGGTTAAAACGGCGGTTCAAACTACCGTTATTTCCAGGGTATAAACGGCGTTTTTTTAACCACCAATTTTACCCTAACAAAGTGGCGTTTTTATTGGTTAAAATGGAATTTTTGAACCGTCGTTTTACCCTAACAGTAACATTTTTATTGGTTAAAACGGCATTTGAAATCGTCATTTTTATCGGGTTAAAATGGCGTTTTATGTTGTTTAAAATGACAGCTACAAACCGCCCTTTTTACCGGATAAAAGTGACATTTTTTATCTTTTAAAAATGTAGTTTTTACTGTTATTTTTATCGTACTAAACAAATAATTTTTTTATTAAAATTCCACAATAACAAAATTATAATCTATAGACAAAATATTATATAACTCAAAGTATTAAACATAATATATGATTTTTTAGTATTGCAAATCAAAAGTAATAACTCCTATACAAAATATCAAACTAAGAAATATTGTTAGTTCTATTACATTGGGAGTTTTTCTAGAGATGCTCAAAAAGTTTGCTACAGGCCCTTCCAACATTTTCATTGTTCATGTTCGTGTGAATAAATATTACCTGCAAAAGAAAATTGTAAACCCCGCTAAAATCGGTAAATAATTAGTCAATAAATCGAATTTTAATTAGAACAATTAGAAATACAAAACTAATATCAAAATAGGATAGAGTTTGTCAAAACGAGAATTTTGACACCAATTTAAAAAAAAATTGGCCGAAGATTGGGCCGAACCGGTCGAACCAGACCCAAACCGGGCCTGTGGGCCCAACCAATTCACTATATATAATGAGCTGAAGCTCATTTCATTTCCTTCCAACATGAAGAACACACTGAAGGAAGGGGAAACCATCAAACCCTAACCCCAAATTCAATTTAATTTTCAATTCTACGTAACTTTCAATCCGGAACTCCAATTGACGAGCCGTCTGCGGCCACGCATCCGCGGTGTCAAGCTCTACAAAGCTCATAATATTTTGAGGTAAGAAAGTCACATTTTCTTTCTCAATTCTCCCATTTCCAGTTTCAAATTTCTTGGGCTTGTGTTGAAATTTTGTGTAATTTCGGTGTTTAGGATCAAATTAACTTGGTGGACTTACTGAGTCTTGTCCCAATTCTCCGTTAGTCAGGTGAAAACTCTTAAACCCTATTGGATTTCTTGGTTATGTGTGTTGGAAATTAAGTGTATATGTATGGGTATTCATGATATGATATAGGTGAGGTGTATATATATGGTATGAAGCTAATTGGGAATGTTGGAAGCTTAATTGGAAGCTTGGAGTTGGAAACTAGATGCTGAAATTTTGGTATTGAAGCTTGCAATCTTTCCTAGTGGGTTGCCTTGGAAGAACTACGCGGGAATCGGCTAAGGTATGGTTTAGGTTTCGTGCGTTTAACATATAAGGTTTTGTGAAAACTTAGGCTAGAGCACTATAGGATAAGTTGAAATGGATAAATGAGTTAAATGTTTAGTGTTTGTGATGTTGATGAATAAATTGATAATGGGAGTCAAATGCATGTATGTATATAGGTTAGTATGATGGTGTTGAATGAAGGGTTTATGATTGTGGTAAAGTAATGGTATGGTTAAGATAGTGAATGATGTTTATTTGGATTGGTTGGTATTATTATGATGAATAATGTTGTGCTAATGGTGAGGAATTCTATGATGATGATAAAATGTGGAATTGGATTAGTGTGTTGGTTGTGAACAAAATGTGTAAAGTTGGAGAAATATAATATGATTGAGCTAAGGATGCAAAATGGTTGTATGATGGTGAAGGGTAAGTTATGTTGATGATTTTGAGATGTTGAGCATGAACGTGACTGGTCTGTAAAAGGGGAATGTAAGTTTTAGTAAAAAATGGGGTTTGGTATATTTTGGTAAAAAGTAAACTTTTATGAACTTTGGTCGTCCATAACTTGCTCCACAAATTTTGGATGAAGAAGAGATTTGTTCTAAATTGAAGAAGGTTTTAAAAGCTTAAAAACGATATAAAGTTTGCATAAAGTCGTGCGCACGCACACGCCAAGATGGGCCTTCTATTGGTGGCACTAGCACAGGCGAGGCGCTTGCACACCCAGTGATGTGTGCGCACGTACACGTTTTGCTTTCTTGTTGAGCTGTGCGCACACATAGGTGTGTGCGTACGCACACGCCCTGTTTTTTAGCACCTGAGTTTTTAAGATTTAAGCTTGGTTTTGAACCCCTAAACTCCTATTTTTGCCCTGTTAACCTTAGATTCTACTAGTAAGCTTAGTAAATAGCAGAAGTTACAATTTTAAGGTAACTTGGGAATGAAGAAAGAGGTAAATGTGATGAGTTATGTGAAAGGAAATTGGTTATTGAATGAAGTAATGATGCCATGGCTTGATAAATGACTAGACAATGATTATGAGTATTAAATGGTTTATGAATGACGACATCTGAGATACGAGTTTCCTTGGGTAACAGAACCATGGCTCGTCACCACGTGTTCCAGGTTGGATCTCGATACTCTGTTGATCCTACGTCGTAAGGGTGACCGGGCACGTAGAAATTCCCGGTATGGATAGCCCCCCATTGAGTGATTCATGAATGAATGTTTGAATGATGTATGAATATGAAATCTATGCATAGACTCATGGGGATGCGCGACGGGGGATAGTCTAAGATTTTCGGACTTGTCGGGTTGGCTGGATAACCGACAAATGAGCCTCATCAGCTATAGAACAGGCATGCATCATGTGTATTTGTTTGTGTGATTGCTATGCATTATCTGGGATTGCCTAATTGAACATATATGTCCTGTTACCTGCTATTCTTGCTATTTGCACTATCTGCTTATTACTTGTGCGTGAATTTGTTTGGTTGCTTGTCTCTGCTGAATTTATGGAAGATGGAGGGACGGAGGAATGGTGAATGGGTTGAGTGTTAGGTGTTAGGTTTAAGACAAAAGATTATAGTGTACTTAGAACACCTAACCTTATTTATGGCTTTTACTTAGAGGTTAAGTTCTGTAATTGTGATAACGGAGTTCTAGAATTGCCTATGGCATTCCTAGGACCTTACTTATTATACGCATGGAACCTTTACCATGCTGAGAACCTCCAGTTCTCATCCCATACTGTGTTGTTGTTTTCAGATGCAGGTCGAGAGGCTCCTCGCTAGGCGTTTTGATCTTTGAAGCGGAGTAGTCCTTGGGACATTTTGGGTTCTCTGTTTGTATATATATACTTATGTACTTAGCTTGCTCTCCAAGAAACTTATTTATTTTGTTCCTCATAGAGGCTACAGGAGAGCTAGAGACTTGATTCTGTATTTTGGGTGTTTGGGATACTTATGTATATATATGTAAATATTCTCCGGCCAGCCTTGACTTCGCAGGCTGAGTCAGGAGCTAGTTCCTCTGTATTATTGGCACTCTTGTTACTCTTTTACTTTTCCTACCCTCAACTCTTAAGTTTCTTAGCACGTAAGTAATTCCATTTACTCGAGCGTTGCGCTTTTTATTTTGTGATTTTGTTTTACCCACTTTTCAAGACTCCTAGTTTATTATATTCTTTCTACTATTATAAGTATGTATTTTATTTTAGAGGTCGTGACGCCTCGCCACCTCTATTTTACATCCTAGGTGTAAAGCTCTGTGTGGTAGGGTGTTACAAAAATTGAACGTTAGAAATAGATAGTTGCTCAAATAAATAGCAAACTACCAGCATTTTGAAGAAGAGAAAACTAAACCAGTAGTCTCACAAGAAATATGCTATTTAATAAGAACTCATTATTAATTTCATATTAACTAAAGATTTCTAGAGTTTTGCTTCTACTCCTTCCACGGAAGCAGCCCCCTTTTTAATGTCTTCAGCTAACTTCTCAACATGGCTATACATGGAATAGTAACTAAACATGCCATACAATTTTAATCAGATTCATGCCATACAATTTCATGCCAAAAATTAGTTGCTGAGCTAAATTTTTTGTTGTTGAAAATGGTCAGTAAATTTAATTTGTTGGTGAGTCAGGCTTGCTCTTCCAATTGGTGTTCTCTACAAAACTGTTTCTCCTAGGCTGTAGTATGGCTTAACTGCTATACCAACACCATTGTTGGTCTTGTACATTTTTCTCTTTCTTTCAATTAATTTAATATTTAATTTTTTCCATTAGATCAAATGAGCAAATACAAAAAGTCATAACTTAGGCATTAGCCCCTCTTTGGTAACTGTCTCGAGACAGAAATATAGAGATACCATGAGACACAAATCTCTTTAGAGAAAGTGAATAATTCGAAAACAAACATGTCTTTGTCCTATGACAAAATTTGCACATTTTTCTGCATATCTTGTTTTGAGATAGTTTCCATGCACAACCTTAATTCCATGCACATTTTTCTGTATATCTTTATGATTTCTTGATTTAGAAGAAAATGCAATCACATGTTCACAAAGATGAGATTATTTTTATTAATTACCTCCATGGCCTGAGTGAGTGTAAGCTTAATTTGCTGAGAAGTCCAAGTAGGATCAGCATGTGCACCACCTAATGGTTCTTATATGAAGATCATAGTACTAACATCATTTCAAAACTCAAAACACAAAGAAGGTCATGAGACAAAATCTCTAGCAGAGCTTTTCAATTTCCTTACAGGAATAACACCATCCACAATTCCAAGTCTATAATGTTCTTGAGCCGTTGATGAGCGGATAATTTATATGCTTTTTGGCATTGTTTTTAGTATGTTTTTAGTAGGATCTAGTTACTTTTAGGGATGTTTTCATTAGTTTTTATGTTAAATTCACATTTCTGGACTTTACTATGAGTTTGTGTGTTTTTCTGTGATTTCAGGTATTTTCTGGCTGAAATTGAGGGACTTGAGCAAAAATCAGATTCAGAGGTTGAAAAAGGACTGCTGATGCTGTTGGATTCTGACCTCCCTGCACTCAAAGTGGATTTTATAGAGCTACAGAACTCGAAATGGCGAGCTTCCAATTGCGTTGGAAAGTAGACATCCAGGGTTTTCCAGAAATGTATAATAGTCCATACTTTGGCCAAGAATAGACGATGTAAACTGGCGTTCAACGCCAGCTCTCTGCCCAAATCTGGCGTCCAGCGCCAGAAAAGGATCCAAAACCAGAGTTGAACGCCCAAACTGGCATAGAAGCTGGCGTTCAACTCCACAAATGGCCTCTGCACGTGCAACACTCAGGCTCAGCCCAAACACACACCAAGTGGGCCCCGGAAGTGGATTTATGCATCAATTACTTACTCATGTAAACCCTAGTAGCTAGTTTATTATAAGTAGGACCTTTTACTATTGTATTTGGCATCCTGGATTGTATTTTGATCCTGTGATCACGTTTTAGGGGGCTGGCCATCTCGGCCATGCCTGGACCTTCACTTATGTATTTTCATACGGTAGAGTTTCTACACTCCATAGATTAAGGTGTGGAGCTCTGCTGTTCCTCAAAGATTAATGCAAGTACTACTGTTTTCTATTCAATTCATCTTATTTCGCTTCTAAGATATCCATTCGCACCCAAGAACGTGATGAAGGTGATGATTATGTGTGACGCTCATCATCCTTCTCCCTTATGAACGCGTGCCTGACAAACACTTCCGTTCTACATGAAATAAGCTAGAATGAATATCTCTTAGATCTCCTAACCAGAATCTTCGTGGCGTAAGCTAGAATGATGGCGGCATTCAAGAGAATCTGGAAAGTCTAAACCTTGTCTGTGGTATTCCGAGTAGGATTCAATGATTGAGTGACTGTGACGAGCTCCGAACTCGCGATTGCAGGGCGTTAGTGACAGACGCAAAAGGATAGTAAATCCTATTCCGGCATGATCGAGAACCGACAGATGAATAGCCGTGCCGTGACAGGGTGCGTGAGCATATTATTCACTGAGAGGATAAGATGAAGCCATTGACAAGGGTGATGCCTCCAGACGATTAGCCGTGCCGTGACAGGGCATTGGATCATTTTCCCGTGAGATGACCGAAAGTAGCCATTGACAGTGGTGATGTATCACATAAAGCCAGCCATGGAAAGGAGTAAGACTGATTGAATGAAGATAGCAGGAAAGCAGATGTTCAGAGGAACGAAAAGCATCTCCATTCGCTTATTTGAAATTCCTACCAATGAATTACATAAGTATCTCTATCCCTATTTTATTATATAATATTCGAAAACACCATTATCACTTTATATCTGCCTGACTGAGATTTACAAGGTGACCATAGCTTGCTTCATACCAACAATCTCCGTGGGATTCGACCCTTACTCACGTAAGGTATTACTTGGACGACCCAGTGCACTTGCTGGTTAGTTGTATCGAAGTTGTGCCAAATTATGAATGTGTAATCACGATTACGCGTACCAAGTTGCTCACGTGCCAGGAATAGTTTGAGCCTGGACATCACAATTTCGTGCACCAAGTTTTTGGCGCCGTTGCCGGGGACTTAATTGTTCCTGTTTGGCGCCAAGAATCGTCTGAGATCCCAATCCCGGCAACAACACCAAGTTTTTGGCGCCGTTGCCGGGGATTGTTCGAGTTTGGACAACTGACGGTTCATCTTGTTGCTCAGATTAGGTAATTTTCTTTTTGTTTTGTTTTCAAAAATTTTTCAAAAATATTTCAAAATTTTCTCCTTTGTTTTCAAAAAAAAAAAAAATTATTCAAAATTTTTAAGAATGAATTCTAGTGTTTCATGAAGCATGTGAAGCCTGGCTGGTTGTAAAGCCATGTCTAAATTTATTTGGACTGAGGCTTGCAATCTGTTATCAAGATCAATATACTCTGATGTTAAAATGCTGAAGCTTGGCTGGCCATTGGCCATGTCTAGTGTTTTGGACTGGAGCTTTCTTTGAAAGCTTGGCTGGCTAGTGAGCCATGTCTAATTCCTGGACTGAAGCTTTAGACTAAGAATGCAAGATTCCTGGAATTCATATTAAAAATTTTGGAATCCTTATTTTTCTTTTTTCAATTAATTTTTCGAAAAAAATCCAAAAAAATTAGAAAATCATAAAAATAAAAAATATTTCATGTTTCTTGTTTGAGTCTTGAGTCATATCATAAGTTTGGTGTCACTTGCATATGCATCCTGCATTTTTTCGAAAATATCATGCATTCATAGTGTTCTTCATGATCTTCAAGTTGTTCTTGGTAAGTCTTCTTGTTTGATCTTGATGATTTTTTGTTTTGTGTCTTTTCATGTTTATCATATGCATTCTTGAATTCTTAGTGTCTAAGCATTAAAGAATTCTAAGTTTGGTGTCTTGCATGTTTTCTTTGCATTAAAAATTTTTCAAAAATATGTTCTTGATGTTCATCATGACATTCATAGTGTTCTTGGTGTTCATCTTGACATTCATAGCATTCTTGCATGCATTCATTGTTTTGATCTAAAAATTTCATGCATTGCATCCTTTTAGTGTTTTTCTCTTGCATCATAAAATTCAAAAATAAAAAAAAATATCTTTCCCTTTTTCTCTCATCAAATTCGAAAATTTGGATTGACTTTTTCAAAAATTTTTAAAATCAAATTGTTTCTTATGAGTCAAATCAAATTTTCAATTTGAAAATCTTATCTTTTTCAAAATCTTTTTCAAAAATCAAATCTTTTTCAAAATTCTTAGTTATTTTCGAAAATTCCAAAAATATTTTTCAAAAATCTTTTTCTTATTTTTATACCAAATTTTCGAAAATAACATAATCAATTAATGTTTTGATTCAAAAATTTGAAGTTTGTTACTTGCTTGTTAAGAAAGATTCAAACTTTAAGTTCTAGAATCATATCTTGTGATTTCTTATGAATCAAGTCATTAATTGTGATTTTAAAAATCAAATCTTTTTCAAAAACTAATTCCTATCATATCTTTTCAAAAATATCTTCTTATCTTATCTTTTTCAAAAATATCTTTTCAAAATATCTTTTCTAACTTCCTAACTTCTTATCTTTTCAAAATTGGTTTTCAAAATTTGTTTCAACTAACTAACTAACTTTTTGTGTTTCTTAACTTTTTCAAAACCACCTAACTAATTCTCTCTTTCTAATTTTCGAAAATATCTCCCCCTTTTTCAAAAATTTCTTTTTAATTAACTAATTATTTTTATTTTTATTTTTGATTTCAAAAAATTTTCGAAAAAAAAAAAACTAACATTTTTCAAAAACCATTTTCGAAAATCACTAACTCTTTTTCAAAAATATTTTCGAAAATTCTCCCTCTCCCATCTCATTCTATTTATTCATTCATATCCTAACATCTCATCTCACATCTCTAGCCTCCTCACAGTTGTGTTTCTGTCATTATACTACATTCTTTGTCTCCCCCTCTTTTCTTCCACTCACACAGGGATCCCTATACTGTGGTATAAAGGATCTCCATTATTATTATTATTTTTTTGTGCCTTCTTCTTTGTCATATGAGCAGGAGCAAGGATAAGAACATTCTTGTGGAAGCAGATCCAGAACCTGAAAGGACTCTGAAGAGAAAATTAAGAGAAGCTAAAATACAACAATCCAGAGATAACCTTTCATAAATTTTCGAACAGGAAAAGGAGATGGCAGCCGAAAATAATAATAATGTAAGGAAGATGCTTGGTGACTTTACTGCACCAAATTCCAAATTACATGGAAGAAGCATCTCCATTCCTGCCATTGGAGCAAACAACTTTGAGCTGAAACCTCAATTAGTTTCTCTGATGCAGCAGAACTGCAAGTTTCATGGACTTCCATCTGAAGATCCTTTTCAGTTCTTAACTGAATTCTTGCAGATATGTGATACTGTTAAGACTAATGGAGTAGATCCTGAAGTCTACAGGCTCATGCTTTTCCCTTTTGCTGTAAGAGACAGAGCTAGATTATGGTTGGACTCTCAACCTAAAGATAGCCTGAACTCTTGGGATAAGCTGGTCACGGCTTTCTTAGCCAAGTACTTTCCTCCTCAAAAGCTGAGCAAGCTTAGAGCTGATGTTCAAACCTTCAGACAGAAAGAAGGTGAATCCCTCTATGAAGCCTGGGAAAGATACAAACAGTTGACCAAAAAGTGTCCTTCTGACATGCTTTCAGAATGGACCATCCTGGATATATTCTATGATGGTCTATCTGAGCTATCAAAGATGTCACTGGACACTTCTGCAGGTGGATCCATTCACCTAAAGAAAACGCCTGCAGAAGCTCAAGAACTCATTGACATGGTTGCTAATAACCAGTTCATGTACACTTCTGAAAGGAATCCTGTGAATAATGGGACGCCTATGAAGAAGGGAGTTCTTGAAGTTGATACTCTGAATGCCATATTGGCTCAGAATAAAATATTGACTCAGCAAGTCAATATGATCTCTCAGAGTCTGTATGGAATGCAAGCTGCATCCAACAGTACTCAAGAGGCATCTTCTGAAGAAGAAGCTTATGATCCTGAGAACCCTGCAATGGCAGAGGTGAATTACTTAGGTGAACCTTATGGAAACACCTATAACTCATCATGGAAAAATCATCCAAATTTCTCATGGAAGGATCAAAAGCCTCAACAAGGCTTTAATAATGGTGGAAGAAACAGGTTTAACAATAATAAACCTTTTCCATCATCAACTCAGCAACAGACAGAGAACTCTGAACAAAATGCTTCTAATTTAGCAAATCTAGTCTCTGATCTATCTAAGGCCACTGTAAGTTTCATGAATGAAACAAGGTCTTCCATTAGAAATTTGGAAGCACAAGTGGGCCAGCTGAGTAAAAGGATCACTAAAATCCCTCCTAGTACTCTCCCAAGCAATACAGAAGAGAATCCAAAAGGAGAGTGCAAGGCCATTGACATAAGCGCCATGGCCGAACCTGTGAGGAGAGGAGAGGACGTGAATCCCAAGAAGGAAGACCTCCTGGGACGTCCTGTGATCAATAAGGAGCTTCCCTCTGAGGAACCAAAGGACTCTGAGGCTCATCTGGAGACCATAGAGATCCCATTGAACCTCCTTATGCCCTTCATGAGCTCTGATGAGTATTCCTCTTCTGAAGAGAATGAGGATGTTACTGAAGAGCAAACTACCAAGTTTCTTGGTGCAATCATAAAGCTGAATGCCAAATTATTTGGCATTGATACTTGGGAAGTTGAACCTCCCTTGTTCATCAATGAACTAAGTGATTTGGATCAACTGACATTGCCTCAGAAGAGACAGGATCCTGGAAAGTTCATAATACCCTGCACCATAGGCACCATGATCTTTAAGGCTCTGTGTGACCTTGGTTCAGGAATAAACTTCATGCCCCTCTCTGTAATAGAGAAACTGGGAATCTATGGGGTGCAAGCTGCTAAAATCTCATTAGAGATGGCAGACAGTTCAAGAAAACAGGCTTATGGACAAGTAGAGGACGTGTTAGTAAAGGTTGAAGGCCTTTACATCCCTGCTGATTTCATAGTCCTGGATACTGAAAAGGAAGAGGATGAATCCATTATCCTAGGAAGACCTTTCCTGGCCACAGCAAGAGCTGTGATTGATGTTGACAGAGGTGAAATATTCCTTCAATGGAATGAGGACTCCCTTGTCTTTAAAACTCAAGGATCTCCCTCTGCAACCATGGAGAGGAAGCAGAAAAAGCTTCTCTCCAAGCAGAGTCAACCAGAGCCCCCACAGTCAAACTCTAAGTTTGGTGTTGGGAGGCCACAACCAAACTCTAAGTTTGGTGTTGAACTCCCATATCCAAACTCTAAGTTTGGTGTTGGAGAGTCTCAACAAAGCTCTGCACATCTGTGAGGCTCCATGAGAGCCCACTGTCAAGCTATTGACATTAAAGAAGCGCTTGTTGGGAGGCAACCCAGTGTTTATCTAATTCTTATTTTTATTGTTTTTCATGTTTTCTTAGGTTCATGATCATGTGGAGTCACAAAATAAATATAAAAATTAAAAATGGAATCAAAAACAGCAGAAGAAAAATCACACCCTGGAGGAGCATCTGTCTGGCGTTCAGCGCCAGAACAGAGCATGGTTCTGGCGCTGAACGCCCAAAATGGGCAGCTTCTGGGCGCTGAACGCCAGAACAGGCATGGTTCTGGCGTTCAACGCCAGAAATGGCACACAAATGGGCGTTGAACGCCCAAAATGGCCACCAACCTGGCGCTGAACGCCCAGAGTTGGGTACAAAGGCATTTTTACATGCCTAATGGGTGCAGGGATGTAAATCCTTGAACACCTCAGGATCTGTGGACCCCACAGGATCCACTCAGGATCTGTGGACCCCATAGGATCCACTCAGGATCTGTGGACCCCACAGGATCCCCACCTACCTCCACTCACTTCTTCTCACCACTCTCTTTCACACAACCCCATAAACACTCTTCCCCAAAAACCCTTCACCAATCACCTCAAACTCTCTTCCCCATCACCTCTTCACCACTCACATCCATCCACTCTTTCCCATAAACCTACCTCATAAACTCCACCTACCTCCACTCACTTCTTCTCACCACTCTCTTTCACACAACCCCATAAACACTCTTCCCCAAAAACCCTTCACCAATCACCTCAAACTCTCTTCCCCATCACCTCTTCACCACTCACATCCATCCACTCTTCCCCATAAACCTACCTCATAAACTCCACCTACCTTCAAAAGTTCAAAACCAATTTCCCACCCAAACCCACCCATATGGCCGAAACCTTTCCCCCCTCCCTTCCCTATATAAAGCCCTCCATTCTTCATCAAATTCACACAACACACCCCTCTACACTCCTCTTGGCCGAAACCACATATCCCTCTCCCTCTCCATATTTCTTCTTCTTCTTCTTCTATTCTTTTGTTTATTGCTCGAGGGCGAGCAATATTCTAAGTTTGGTGTGGTAAAAGCATAAGCTTTTTGTTTTTCCATTACCATTGATGGCATCTAAGACCGGAGAATCCTCTAGAAGAGGGAAAGGGAAGATAAAAGCTTCCACATCCGAGTCATGGGAGATGGAAAGGTTCATCTCCAAAGCCCATCAAGACCACTTCTATGATGTTGTGGCCAAGAAGAAGGTGATCCCTGAGGTCCCTTTCAAACTCAAAAGAAATGAGTATCCGGAGATCCGACATGAAATTCAAAGAAGAGGTTGGAAAGTTCTAACAAACCCCATCCAACAAGTCGGCATCTTAATGGTTCAAGAGTTCTATGCCAATGCATGGATCACCAAGAACCATGATCAAAGTAAGAACCCGGATCCAAAGAACTATGTTACAATGGTTCGGGGGAAATACTTAGATTTTAGTCCAGAGAATGTGAGGTTGGCGTTCAATTTGCCATACATGGAAGAGAACGCACGCCCCTACACAAGGAGAGTCAACTTTGATCAAAGGTTGGACCAAGTCCTTATGGACATATGTGTAGAAGGAGCTCAATGGAAGATTGACTCCAAAGACAAGCCGGTTCAACTAAGAAGATTGGACCTCAAGCCTGTAGCTAGAGGATGGTTGGAGTTTATTCAATGCTCAATCATTCCCACTAGCAACCGGTCTGAAGTTACTATAGACCGGGCCATCATGATCCATAGCATCATGACTGGAGAAGAGGTGGAAGTTCATGAGATTATACCTCAAGAACTCTACAAGGTGGCTGACAAGTCCTCCACCATGGCAAGGTTAGCCTTTCTTCACCTCATCTGCCACCTATGCAATTCGGCTGGGATTGACATAGAGGGAGATATCCTCATCAAAGAGGACAAGCCCTTCACTAAGAAAAAGATGGAGCAAGCAAGAGAGCCCAGTCATGGAGCTCAAGAGGCGCAAGAAGCTCATTTCCATGAGATTCCGGAAATGCCTCAAATGCACTTTCCTCCACAAAACTATTGGGAGCAAATCAACACCTCCCTAGGAGAATTGAGTTCCAATATGGGACAACTAAGGGTGGAACATCAAGAGCACTCCATCATGCTTCATGAAATAAGAGAAGATCAAAAAGCAATGAGGGAGGAGCAACAAAGACAAGGAAGAGACATAGAAGAGCTCAAGGACATCATTGGTTCCTCAAGAAGGAAACACCACCATCACTAAGGTGGATTCATTCCTTGTTCTTATTTCTTCTGTTTTTCATTTTCTATGTTATGTGCTTATTTGTGTTTGTGTCTTCATTACATGATCATTAGTAGTTAGTAACTTTGTCTTAAAGTTATGAATGTCCTATGAATCCATCACCTCTCTTAAAAGAAAAATGTTTTAATTCAAAAGAACAAGAAGTACATGAGTTTCGAATTTATCCTTGAACTTAGTTTAATTATATTGATGTGGTGACAATGCTTCTTGTTTTCTGAATGTATGCTTGAACAGTGCATATATCTTTTGAAGTTGTTGTTTAAGAATGTTAAATATGTTGGCTCTTGAAAGAATGATGACTAGGAGACATGTTATTCGATAATCTGAAAAATCATAAAAATGATTCTTGAAGCAAGAAAAAGCAGCAAAGAACAAAGCTTGCAGAAAAAAAAAAGGGCGAAAAAAAATGGAAAGAAAAAGAAAAAAAAAACAAGCAGAAAAAGCCAATAACCCTTAAAACCAAAAGGCAAGGGCAATAAAAAGGATCCCAAGGCTTTGAGCATCAGTGGATAGGAGGGCCTAAAGGAATAAAATCCTGGTCTAAGCGGCTAAACCAAGCTGTCCCTAACCATGTGCTTGTGGCATGTAGGTGTCAAGTGAAAACTTGAGACTGAGCGGTTAAAGTCAAGGTCCAAAGCAAAAGAAGAGTGTGCTTAAGAACCCTGGACACCTCTAATTAGGGACTTTAGCAAAGCTGAGTCACAATCTGAAAAGGTTCACCCAATTATGTGTCTGTGGCATTTATGTATCCGGTGGTAATACTGGAAAACAAAGTGCTTAGGGCCACGGCCAAGACTCATAAAACAGCTGTGTTCAAGAATCATCATACTGAACTAGGAGAATCAATAACACTATCTGAACTCTGAGTTCCTATAGATGCCAATCATTCTGAACCTCAATGGATAAAGTGAGATGCCAAAACTATTCAAGAGGCAAAAAGCTATAAGTCCCGTTCATATGATTGAAGCTATGTTTCATTGATAGTTTGGAATTTATAGTATATTCTCTTCTTTTTTATCCTATTTGATTTTCAGTTGCTTGGGGACAAGCAAAAATTTAAGTTTGGTGTTGTGATGAGCGGATAATTTATACGCTTTTTGGCATTGTTTTTAGTATGTTTTTAGTAGGATCTAGTTACTTTTAGGGATGTTTTCATTAGTTTTTATGTTAAATTCACATTTCTGGACTTTACTATGAGTTTGTGTATTTTTCTGTGATTTCAGGTATTTTCTGGCTGAAATTGAGGGACTTGAGCAAAAATCAGATTCAGAGGTTGAAAAAGGACTGCTGATGCTGTTGGATTCTGACCTCCCTGCACTCAAAGTGGATTTTATGGAGCTACAGAACTCGAAATGGCGAGCTTCCAATTGCGTTGGAAAGTAGACATCCAGGGTTTTCCAGAAATGTATAATAGTCCATACTTTGGCCAAGAATAGACGATGTAAACTGGCGTTCAACGCCAGCTCTCTGCCCAAATCTGGCGTCCAGCGCCAGAAAAGGATCCAAAACCAGAGTTGAACGCCCAAACTGGCACAGAAGCTGGCGTTCAACTCCACAAATGGCCTCTGCACGTGCAACACTCAGGCTCAGCCCAAACACACACCAAGTGGGCCCCGGAAGTGGATTTATGCATCAATTACTTACTCATGTAAACCCTAGTAGCTAGTTTATTATAAGTAGGACCTTTTACTATTGTATTTGGCATCCTGGATTGTATTTTGATCCTGTGATCACGTTTTAGGGGGCTGGCCATCTCGGCCATGCCTGGACCTTCACTTATGTATTTTCATACGGTAGAGTTTCTACACTCCATAGATTAAGGTGTGGAGCTCTGCTGTTCCTCAAAGATTAATGCAAGTACTACTGTTTTCTATTCAATTCATCTTATTTCGCTTCTAAGATATCCATTCGCACCCAAGAACGTGATGAAGGTGATGATTATGTGTGACGCTCATCATCCTTCTCCCTTATGAACGCGTGCCTGACAAACACTTCCGTTCTACATGAAATAAGCTAGAATGAATATCTCTTAGATCTCCTAACCAGAATCTTCGTGGCGTAAGCTAGAATGATGGCGGCATTCAAGAGAATCCGGAAAGTCTAAACCTTGTCTGTGGTATTCCGAGTAGGATTCAATGATTGAGTGACTGTGACGAGCTCCGAACTCGCGATTGCAGGGCGTTAGTGACAGACGCAAAAGGATAGTAAATCCTATTCTGGCATGATCGAGAACCGACAGATGAATAGCCGTGCCGTGACAGGGTGCGTGAGCATATTATTCACTGAGAGGATAAGATGAAGCCATTGACAAGGGTGATGCCTCCAGACGATTAGCCGTGCCGTGACAGGGCATTGGATCATTTTCCCGTGAGATGACCGAAAGTAGCCATTGACAGTGGTGATGTATCACATAAAGCCAGCCATGGAAAGGAGTAAGACTGATTGGATGAAGATAGCAGGAAAGCAGATGTTCAGAGGAACGAAAAGCATCTCCATTCGCTTATTTGAAATTCCTACCAATGAATTACATAAGTATCTCTATCCCTATTTTATTATATAATATTCGAAAACACCATTATCACTTTATATCTGCCTGACTGAGATTTACAAGGTGACCATAGCTTGCTTCATACCAACAATCTCCGTGGGATTCGACCCTTACTCACGTAAGGTATTACTTGGACGACCCAGTGCACTTGCTGGTTAGTTGTATCGAAGTTGTGCCAAATTATGAATGTGTAATCACGATTACGCGTACCAAGTTGCTCACGTGCCAGGAATAGTTTGAGCCTGGACATCACAATTTCGTGCACCATAATTATTGGCTTTTCAGCAGCCTATACAAAACTAACTAAAGTCGCTATAAAATTGCTCAGATATTCAAAGTAAGCCAAAAGTCAGAACTGATTTAAATTCATTACCTTAAGAGCAGCTTTGGAAGATTTCCACAATATTGCAGCACAAGCTTCAGGGCTAGATGATAGAAGTTCATCAATAAACAATAGAAAATATTAAATATATATGTGATTTTTTTTCAAAAAAAAAAGGGGAAATTAATATAATTACCATGCTACATAAAAGGCAGAATTCTCAAGTATGACCAATTTATTGGCACGAGCAATGGCAAGTGCCCCTCCTGACAACGATTTACAACACCCACATAACCAAGTCGAAGAGGAACAACTTTTCCTAGTAACAGATTCCGGGCATCAGTACCCCTGTCCATGATATCTAACTGTAGGACGGGCCATACGAGCGCCTAAGCTTGTTAGAACTTTGAAATAACATTATATATTTCACAAATGTATGTTGAAAGAGTGTACTGGACGTTTGTGATTACACCAATCGTTCTATTTCCTGCAACAGAACAATAAATAGTTTAAAGCAATCACAGAAATGTGAAAAGAATAGAGCTTAAGGCATTAGGAAGCAAAAGCACACCATCCGGATCAGCAATTCCCGCCATCTGAAGAGCATCTAAATTAGCCAAATCCGAATTAGCTGGTGTGACAGCTAGAATGAGACAGGAGAGAACTTTGATATATGACATGATCATTGTTCTGATTCGGGCTTCGATATCAGATGGCTGGTCACCAACAAGAACCTTTGTTATGCCTGGAAGATCAACAAGTGTGATATCCAGAACATTTGGAGAAATTTTTTTTGGAAAAATCTACTTATCTGAGACTCCTTTATTATCTCCTGCTTCTTTATCGGTTTCAGCCTATAGATAATAATAATAATAATAATATAAAACAAAGTTAATCAAGGAAAATATACAAGTTAAAAGAAGCAGCAAAGGAAAGACACTTAATGGACATTTAACGCACAGTCAATACCTTACCAATCCATCAAGAGTAATGCACACTAGACAATAATTAGTTTATCATGGCATAAGAAATTCAAAAGTTGATAAACGGAAATACACAAGTTAAAAGATAATAATATTAGTGCTATAAGTCTTTTATATTATCTAAAACCAAAATTTTTCTATTATCTAAAACCAAAATTTTTAAAAATTAAAACTAGTGCTATAAGTCTTTTATCCGTATAGCCAGCATAGTTGTTATAACACTATCATTATCAGTGCTACAATAGACACGAGCACCATTAGCTTTCAAAGTTCATTAGCAGCAGCCAGCAGGCATATCATTTCTTAATAATAATAATAATAATAATAATAATAATAATAATAATAATAATAATAATACATATATAATCTCTATGTTATGATCTACCTTTTATTGTTTAGAAAACAAATCATGCGCAGGTAATAAATCTAAGCAGGAATTAAGTTTCTCAACAAACTACTATTTCTTTCTTTTTCTTCTTCTGGTCTCTTTGCATGGATCAATTTGCAGACTTCTTCATATCCAAAAATAAATAAATTAAAATTTAAAGGTGGCCAAATATAATCCAAAGAGACTTCCACCATTCCAAGTTGTCATAGAAATCCTAAAATAGTTTTTAAAGTTCTGCAAGTATGATAATTGTTAATTCAGCAACTTCTAATTTCTCCCATTCCCAAAGGTAGAAAGTGTCACATATTTGACACAGAACACATAAATCCAACAATCTAATTAATTAATCATTTTTTTAAGTTTTAACTCATCTGACACTAGTAGAGCCACATTAAAACAGCAATAATGAAGAGATGATGATGAAATAATTTAGTTATAGACCATTTTGAAATAGTTGAAATTGTGTTTGGTTTTACCATCAATCTCTTTCAATCAATTTCTAGAGTGTTTTCCTCTTTTCTTTTATAGAAATTGAACAACAAAATAGAGGACATACATGCTGAGAATAAAGAACAAGAAACATTTTGACTACTATGCTGAGATTTAAACCAATTTAATTAAATTTGTTCATCTAATCTAAGGCAAGCCTAAGACCATCGATTAGAATGAAATATTTTCAAGAGAACAAAGGAAAAGAGGGAGAACAACTTACTCGTGAGTCTGCCAGAAGAGAAATTCGCAGCTCAGTAGCTCGATGGACGAGATTGTCGGACTAGGAGAATACCGCAGGAGGAGATCATCGCTGGAGGAGAAGCCGCTGGAAGAGACATCGCAAGAGAAGTCACAGGAGGAGCCGTCGCCGAAGGAGACCATCACTGGAGAAGACGTCGCAGAAGGAGGTCGCTGCTGGAGGAGACGCCGCTGGAGGAGACGTTGCCGGAGGAGACCATCGCTGGAGGAGACGTCACTGGCAGGAGGAGATCGTCGCAAGAGAAGATCGCCACTGGAGAAGATCGCCATTGGAGAAGACGTTGCAAGAAGAGGTCGTTGCTGGAAAGAATTGTCGTCGGAGGAGAGATCGTGACAGAGGAGATCGCAGTGGCAGCGTTTCAACATAGTAATGAGGGGTAATTTAGGGTTGACCATTTTATACAAGTTGAGAATGGTGTTTTAAACCCGCTAGAATGCAAAAAAAAAAAATCGCCGTTAACTACCAATTAATTACGGCAACGATCAAAGACGTCCTAATATTCAAATATTATAGCAATTTTATAGAACCGCCGTAATATTAATGCCATTTTATATCATTTTTTTGTAGTGTGAGTGGAGTGCAGTAATGGGTCACTTCAAAGGAAAGTGCCTCCTACACGTTAATTGGAACCCAATTAGCAAATGTATATATGAGCTCAAAATTTCTACTCTTCTATACTCTTAATTATATATTTAAACTAGCTAATTTTATTATCCATTTGTGTAGATTGCTAATGAAGCTGAGTTCCTTTTATTTGGAACCAATGACCTTACCCAAATGACATTTGGGTATAGTAGATATGATGTTCGGAAATTTCTTTCCATTTACCTATCAAGTGGCATTCTGCAGAGTGATCCGTTTGAGGTTAGTTGTGTAACGTTTATTTGCTCATTAAGGATATGTGAAAGATGGTTGCTAAAATTTTTGAACTGTTTGACAATAATATTAAATGTTCAACTATTAAAACTAAAATTTGAAAACTCTTGCAGGGTTCTAATTAAAAGGCTTGCAACACTTCAAGTTGTAGTTTAAGAAATTTGTTAATCTGGTGTAAGAGGGTTGAATGACTAGCTTCCAGTTCTGTGGTTATTCTGTTGTTAGAGCTCTTTTCAGATCTTAATTGCTTTGTTACATTTTAGCTTTCAGTCCTTTTTGTTTTATGTGAGCATTTGTTGTGGAGCTTTTGTTCACTACGTTTTTTGTATTGTTTTTAAGTGCTTCTATTACTTTATGGTTTTTGTTACAAATTGATTTTGAAAGCTTGCAAAGAATTTTACCTAATTTTACTAGATTCAAGTATTGTTAGTTAGGTTGAATAAGATAATTAGTAATATTCTGGCTTCTGTTTTCTTGAATAATATTCTTGTGGGGTAATATGGCTGTGTGCTTGATAAACATTGCTGATTATGCTTGCTAACAATAATTGATAATTTAGATCTAATCATCTATCTATTATTATGGTTTTGTATAATTGAATAACACATAATAAAAAATAGAGTTTTAAATAATATATATTCTGTAGCTAAATTTCAAATAATTGAAAAGCTCTAATTTTTAGGAAATCTTTTTAAAGAAAAATTAATCGGATGCGGTAAGATCACTAAAACAGAAGTGAGTGGACTATTCGGGTTTTACATGACTATACCATAGATGAAGAAGAGCTGAATAGGTACATGCATGATACAAATAGTCTATGTGTTAATGTAGTCACATTTTTAAAGTTATATCTGAAATAGTAGTCATTTCATGCTGTTAATTTTGCTATTGTGATACCAGCTTGGTGGAATCAATTTCTTTCTTTCAGTGGAGTGTTCTCCTTTTATACTTTTACTTCATACTGAACCTACCTTAATTCTTGATATGAAAATGATCAATCCATCTAGATATAACAATTGATATATTTTAATGCAACATTTAATATTTTTCAATGATTTCACTAATCAATCAATATATTTTGCTTATAGCTGTAGTCAATTATATCTAGCGTACATTTTGTTTAATGCAAATGCTCAAGAAGAGGATGCTGAAGCTAGAGATATTTACTTTTTTGAACAGTCCATAACTATCCCAAAGTCAGTTGATAGGACAAGAGGTTATAACAACTAAAAGAGCAAAACTTTAGTTCTTATGATTTCTTTGATAAAAGAAATTTGTATTCACAAGGAAAAACAAAGTGAGAGTCCAAATATATTTTTTATTTGGAGAAAAAAATTTACATTTCCAACTATAGTGATTATTCTTATGAAAAAGTGTGTTAATTTAACTCATACTTTGCTTTTTGTAATTTTCCTAAATGTATCAATTTGTAACAGATTTTCTTCCAAACTATATTTTTGGGGAGTTTGAAGAGTTAGTTAAAGTATGAATTTAATTACTCTGAGAGTAGAATATGTACTTGAGTATGCCAAGAGAAGTCCCCTCATGGATATTCTTCATGATCAGAGAGAAGCTGGGATTGATGACAAGGTAAATTGTTATCTCTCTGTACTATGTTCTATGTTATGCTTATTAGCTTATGTGCATAGTTTATGGAGTCACCATGAATGTTTGCAAGATGTTCTTTAAAATGAATGTTGAGTTATTCAAACAGACAATATTTAGAAAAAGAAGCTAAAGCCAAAGAAGTTGAACAGTAAAAGAACTAACTTAGAAGAAACTAGCAAATGCTGGAGAATAAAATGGGGGTGGATGATATGGTCAAATAATAAGTTCTCATTGTAAATTTAATAGGTGAAAAATTATGAGTATGCCACTCTCCATAATCATTTCATAATTTATTAGTTTATATCTCTCTTTTGGGATAATCAATATTTTTTGAAGAGCAGTCATTAATGTGACTTATTAGAAGTTGTTAGCAACATTTTTTATAATCAAGTCAACTTCCATAAGCTAGATTGTTTGTAATTTTCATCTGTGAATGTGTTAGAGTTACTGATCTTATTTATTCTCTTGTTGTTGAATTTAGAAATTTGATTTGGATCCTTCTATTCCTCATTTTTCATTTGAATTTAAGAATTCAATTCAATTTCAGTCCAATGCTACCGTTCAATCTTCCTCAAGTTCAAGTACTCTAGTGGGTCAAGTTTTACCGATTTCTGTTCTCAACTGGAATTGTTGGGTAATTATTGACCTCGTGGACTTTTAGTTGTTATCTGTTAGCAAACTATATATATATATAGTTATTTTTAATGTTTTTAATTTATTTATTTACTATTTCTTTTAATAGTTTTGGACTCTGCATTTTTTTTATTCTTTGTTGTGTTCTGTGTAGGTTGTTAACCATAATTTTTATGCAAGAATCACGTCCTCACAAGGTTTCAACTTATTTGAAAATCATCAGCCTCTCACTATTGAAAAAGAACTTCGAAATACTTTTGGACAATGTGAAAACACTGTTGAAGATGTTAAAAGGATGGATGAGTGTAATGGCTAATAATTATTTTCATTACTATATATATATCCACATATGTATAATTGTCAAAACTTTGCTTAGTTATATTGAGTACTTGAAAATTTGTGAAAATATGTTGTGAATGAATCTACTTTGATATGTAATGCCAAGTGATTTCGGAAATTGTGATGTTTACGAAACTTATCCTTTTGTTTCGTATATTTAAATTTCTATGTATGTACCTGTTTCTGTGTATATTTTAAGAAATATGATTATAATACAGAGAATTGTGTAATATATTTTGTATATTTTTTTTGTTTTTGAAGAATTGTGTAATAATTTAAGAAAATATTTTTTTTGTTTTCGAAGAACTGTGTAATGATTTAAAAAAGATGTCAGTTTAATGAAAATAATTATTATAATCTTATTAACAGTAATGAGAAATATTATTATGGTATTACTAACAAAGTAAAACATATTTTCAGATAATTTTAAATCCAAAAAATTTTAACACAAAAGATTTTTATAGAGACAAATTTTCCATCGTATACACTATACAAATTCTTTGAATTTATGATTTTAGTCTAAATCTTTTAAACATATGATATGGTAAAATCTATCCAATAATTTAAGTAGTAAAAAATTAAAATAGTTAGAAAAATATATTTTTTTTTCAATGTGTTGCAATTTCTATTTATTTTTCTTCTCTTTCTTATTTAAAGAAATATATTTTGTATGTGTAATATAATATAAGTATTATTCTGGATATGTGTAAGCAAATGAAGATTATTATGTTATATATAATACATATAATGTTGTTTATGAAATGCTTGCAAATTTATCATGTACACTATAAGAAACATCGTTAAAATTGATGGCCAAGCTGTCGATAATATTAAAAATTGACGGCAAAATTGACGGTGGAAGTGGTCGTTATTAAGCTTGTCGATTTTTCAAAATTCTAATAAAATCGACGGCTTGCTAAGCTGTCGATAATAATCTAATAAAATCGACAACATTTCCATCTATAATATGAGTATGAGAATTTTGCCTTCTTAGTAAAATCGACAACATTTTTATCAATATTTGATTCAATAAAATCGACAAAAGAGCCGTCGATTTAATTATTTAGATACCGACAAATGCTTAATAAAATCGACAATATTTTGTTGATATTTGAATCAATAAAATCGACAAAAGAGTGGTCGATTTAATTATTTAGATATTGACATATTCTTTGTCTGTATTTTGTTGTTTATTGTCTCTTTTAAATTTAAAAAGCGACAATGCTGCCGTCGATTTTAATAGCTATATTTTTTTAATTATTTTTCTATTTGAAAAATAGTAGACAATTAATACTAATAAACTTTAGATATAGAAATAAAATTTATACAAAATATTAGATAATAAACTTCTATATATAAAAATAAAAGCTATACTAAATATTATTAGAAAGCTAAAAATGAAAACTGAAGAACAGAAGGAAGCCAAAGTAAATTTGGTAAAAAGATGTTATTAAATATAAGGATAAACTTCATATTTTGTCTTAGATGTCTTCCCTCCCAAACTTTACAGTTGGAAAACATTCACACACCATGACTGTAAGATCCGGTTAATTAACGACTAATTAACCCATAAATGAGAATTTATTCTAGAAAGCCAAAAATGTTATTTTTATGGCTTAATATGATAGAGGAAATTGAGACGAGAATTTCGGTACCAATTTTATAGAAATCGGACCAAGATTGGATCGAACGGGCCAAACCGGGCCAACCGGACCCAAAGTGGGCCCTTGGCCCAACTAAACTAAACCAAAACCCTAGTTTTCAGCACTCTCTCTCCTCATTTGAGACACTAAACACGCTGAAATGGAGGCCATGGAGGGAAGAACACTCTCTCAAGTTCTATCTCTCACTTGATCTTCAAACCACCATAACTTTTGATCTAGAGCTCCGATTGCCGCTCCGTTTGTGGCCACGTGTTCACCGCGGAGAGCTCTACAAAACCCATACAATTAATCTTGAGGTAAGCCATGTTTCACTTTTCGAAATTCCAGCCCTTGATTTCGAGTTTCATGAGTAAAAATGTTGAGATTTTGGGTTCTTTGATGTTATAGGACCCAACTCTCTTGAAGGAGAAGGTTAATCTTGTCTCTTTGGACCTTGGGTGTGGTAAGATTCTCAACCCTAGTGTAATTTGTTGTTCTATGAGGTTTGGGCATTGAGATGTTGTGTATGGGTATGATGATTGTGGCTTAGGTTGTGTATATGTGAATATTGGAGCTTGATTGGTGATTTTGGAAAGCTTGGAAGAGGGTTTTGTGTGATAAAATCTGTTCTTGGAGGTGTTGAGACCTTGAGAGCTTGAGAAAAAGTGGTTTGGAAGTGCTCCGGTTGAGCTTGGGAAATCGGCTAAGGTATGGTTTCGGTTTCCCGTATCTAATATGTAATGTGGTAGGAAATACTTAGGCTAGAGGCCCTAAGATAGGCATTGAATTGATGATGTTGTGGAATGGTTAAGATATATGATGTGATCATATGTGTGATTATGAATATTGATGCCTTGATTGTGTGATATGTGAGAAAATGCATGTTGTGATATATGCTTGATGAATGATTGAGGTTGAATTGATGGGTGGTGCCATATTGTTGGTGAGTATGATTATTATGTATAATGATGGTTGATTGAAAATTGATATTGTTAGAAATTGGGATGAGAAGGATGTATGACATAATATTGTGTTTATCCTTTGGCCTTTTGATTGAGAAGTGTTAAAATGGTTGGAGGTAGTTTTGAGAATTTTGGTAAAATGTCAATGTGTGAGTTGAGGATGGCTTGTTGTTGAATTTGGTACACTTTGATTGATTTCAAAGAAAAGGGATGAAATTGGCATGTTTTAATTGATTTTGAAAAGAGTTGAAAGTGGCTTGTTTTGAAAATGGCAATTTGTAGTTTTGAATGAAAATATGGTTTTTGGGCATACTTTGACGGGACATAACTTGGACTACGGATCTTTGATTTGTGCCAATTCTGTTTAGAAATGAAATTGGATCCGGGATGTCCATGCCGTTCGAAGAACGGGTGAAAAATGATTTAAAATGAGAGAGTTATGACCGTCGGAAGATTGGTGGTTGAATTTGTGAATTCTGCAGCTTTTAACTTAGAAAATTTTTAGCAGAATGACCCCTCGCGCGTAGGCGCACTTGGCGCGTATGCGCCGTTCTTCGAGAAAGCATCATCCACGCGTGCGCGTGGAGTGCGCGTACGCGTGGCCCTGTTTTCATCCCAAAGTTGATTTTTGAGTTTTAAAAGCCAAACTTCATACTTCTAAGCCTCCAATCTCACCACTTATGTCTTAAATCATTATGATATGCCTAGCATGAGGAAAAGGGCTAGTGAATGTGGTAACTTGCGAGTGAAGCAAGGGAAAAATGAATGATCTATGAGGAACAAAGATGATTATGTGAGATGTGGAGGATGGCGGTGGAAGTGCTTGTTATGCCATGGGCCGAATGGCCGTAATTGTTAATGAATTGGCTGGTTATGGATTTAACCGTGAGCCGGATGGCTGGATTATGCCGTGTGGCGGCGGAGCCATGTTTATGGCTAAGTATAAATGCATATATGCTGTTGAATGAATTGTGAATGTTGGCACTTCCACCATTGGAGATGAGGGTTTCCCTGGGTAGTAGCAATGGCTAGCCACCATGTGCTCCAGGTTGAGACTCGAAGCTCTGTTAACCCAATGTCGTAAGTGTGGCCGGGCACTGTGAAAGGCCCGGATGAGCTCGCCCCCATAAATATTCACCAGTGATGGTGATGGATAAATATTCACCAGTGAGGGTGATGGATATGGATCATGATTATGATCAAGTTTATGATGAGTATAACTCGAGTTGGGGATGCACGACAGAGGGACAGTCCAATGGCTAGCTACCAAGACTTGTCGGGTTGGCTCTATAACCGACAGATGATATCATCAGCCACTAGGGACAGGCATGCATCATAAGCATACTACATGAATTGTTTGAGATTGCCTATTTGACTGCATATTACTTGCTAATTGCCTAAATGCCTTATCTGTTCCTATTTGTAAATCTCTTGTCTGATATAACTGTGTTTGCTATATTATACTCCTGCTGGTGGTTGGGAGGTCTGAAGGAATTGGAAAGGGAAGTATTAGTTAGACTGAAGAATCTTTAGTCAGTTGCCACTTACGGTTTAGCTTGTTTATAAGCTTTGATATTATCTGAAGGAAGTTCTAGGATTGCCTTCGGCTTTCCTCTATTATTATGTATTATATATGTGGAAGTTGTTACCGTGCTGGGGACCTCTGGTTCTCACCCATGCGGATTTTGTGGTTTTCAGATGCAGGACGCGAGGCTTCTCGTTGAGGCATGCTGGAGACTTCTGGATTAGCGAAGATCCTTTGTTCTCGGGACTCTGTTTTGGGTTATATATCTTGTTTAGATACTTTTATCTCCATTAAATAATACAAACTATGACGACTCCTTCTAGAGGGGATTTTTGGAGAATAGGTTTTCTGTATTTATGTCCCTTTGGGTTTCCTTTGGGGTTTTCTTATTTTATCATATGTATATATTGCTATGCTCGGACCGGTTATCTTCGCAACCGGGTTTTGAGTCTTGATATTCCCGTTTTTGACACTCTTTATATATATGATCTTGCGCTAGCTTATCCTTTGCTCGTTACGTTATCATTCGGAGTGTTGCATTTTCGAGTTACGGTTTTTGTTTACCCCCTTTTTCTTCAAAGGCTCCTAGTTATAATCAATCATTCATAATACTATACGTACTAAATTTTTGTTTTAGAGGTCGTAATACCTTGCCATCTCTGAATTATGACTTAAGCATAAGACTCTGTATGGTAGGGTGTTACAGTATGGTATCAGAGCAGTTCGTTCCTGTAGAGCCTGAGGAATGGACTGACTATGCTTCTGTGCATTCTCTGTATGTGTGTTATGTGCTGTTAGTATATCTACTTGATATAGTTGGCATAAACGTTTATGAGCATGCATTTGGGACTTTGAAGCACTAAACTTCCGATATTGAGACTGATCAACTTAATATCGATTGTTTGGTGTGTATAGGAACCAGATGGCGCCTCGTGGACGCGGTAGAGGCCGTGGGAGAGGACATACGAATGCTCGTGCGCCGGAGACTAACCCTAATAACCCGGTGAACTTTATGACTGCGTTGGAGAACATGGCTGCTGCTATGCAAGCCACTGCTGAGGCTCTTGGTCAACAGATGAACAACCATGGTAATGACGGAGGTAGAGTTCAGGGCCCGATGACACTGGCAAACTTTTTGAAGGTTAATCCTCCTAAGTTCAAGGGAACCACTAGTCCGACTGAAGCCGATACATGGTTTCAAGCCATGGAACGAGCACTGCAAGCGCAGGTGGTACCTGAAGGGCAGCGTGTGGAGTTCGCTACCTATTTGCTCATTGGCGAAGCATCGCATTGGTGGCAAGGAATCCGACGCCTCCTACAGCAGGGTGATGATTATATCACCTGGGACATCTTCCAAGAGGAATTCTATAAGAAGTACTTTCCGACTTCTGCTAGGACGGCCAAGGAGCTTGAATTGTTGCAGCTGAAGCAGGGTACTATGTCTGTATCTGAGTATACTGACAAGTTTGAGGAGCTGTTCAGATTCTCTCGTATGTGTCAAGGGACTCCAGTGGAATATGAGGAATGGAAGTGTGTTAAGTACGAAGGAGGACTCCGGAGTGATATTTTCAGTTCAGTGGGACCAATAGAGATTAGAACTTTCTCTGAGTTGGTGAACAAGTGTAGGGTTGCTGAAGAGTGTGTGAAGAGGGCAGCCGTTGAGAAAGGAAATCACAAAGGATCGTTTCCACAGAACCGAGGCAAGAGCTTTGCACCTAGAGGTCCGTCTTTCAAGAGGGAAGGTTCTTTTAGGAGGCCCAACAACAACTACTCCCAAGGAAAAAGGTTTGGGAAGCAGCCTCAGAATGATCAAGCTTGTACTAGGTGTGGGAGTCACCATCCGGGAGTACCATGCAAGGCCGGATGGGGTTTGTGCTACAATTGTGGAAAGGCGGGGCATAAAGCCACAAGTTGTCCAGAGAAGCAAAAGCAAGGTGCTGGGAAAGCACAACAAACTGGTCGGGTGTTCACCACCTCAGCTGTGGGTGCAGAGGGATCCGAGACACTCATTCGAGGTAACTGTGAAATGACTGGTCAAACTTTAAATGCTTTATTTAATTCGGGAGCATCGCATTCATTCATTGCATTTGAGAAAGCCCATGAGTTAGGGTTGAAGATCGTAACCTTAGGTTATGACTTAAAAGTGTATAATGCTACCCATGAAGCCATGGTAACTAGGCTAGGATGCCCGAAAGTTTCGTTTAGGTTCAAGCAGCGTGATTTTGTCCATAATTTAATCTGCTTACCGATGATCGGTCTTGATCTTATCTTGGGATTGGACTGGTTATCTGAGAATCATGTCCTGCTTGATTGTTCTACAAAGTCGGTGTACTTTATGCCGGAAGATACAGAAGGACCGGTCGTGGTGAATAATTATTACTTGAATTCGATGATGGTGAACTGTTCTGGAATCGAATGTCAGGGTATCCTATTGTTAACCGCTAGTGTTTCAGGTGATGATCAAAAGTTGGATCAGATTCCGGTAGTGTGTGATTTTCTGGAAGTGTTTCCCGATGATATTGAGGAATTTCTACCTAACCGAGAGGTCGAGTTTGCTATTGAATTGGTGCCTGGGGCGGGACCAATCTCAAGTGCTCCTTATAGAATGTCACCATTAGAGATGGCCGAGCTAAAGTCTCAGTTAGAGGAATTGTTGGGTAAGAACTTTATCCGACCAAGTGTTTCCCCGTGGGGTGCTCCAGTGTTACTGGTAAAGAAGAAAGATGGAAGTATGCGACTCTGTGTGGATTACAGGCAGCTGAACAAGGTCACCATAAAGAATAAGTACCCATTGCCGAGAATTGATGATCTCATGGATCAGTTACAAGGAGCTGGGGTTTTCTCCAAGATCGATTTGCGATCCGGTTATCACCAGATAAGGGTGAGGGGTGAGGATATCCCTAAGACCGCTTTCAGGACTCGTTATGGTCATTACGAGTACACTGTAATGTCCTTTGGGATGACGAACGCTCCTGCAGTATTCATGGATTACATGAATAGAGTGTTCCGTCCGTTTCTGGATAAATTCGTGGTTGTCTTCATTGACGATATACTAATTTACTCCAAGACTGAAGAAGAGCATACGGAACACTTGCGGACCGTGTTGCAGATTTTAAAGGAGAAGAAACTCTATGCGAAACTGTCTAAGTGTGAGTTCTGGAAGAGTGAGGTGAAGTTTTTGGGTCACGTGGTGAGTAAGAAGGGAATAGCCGTAGATCCAACCAAGGTAGAAGCTGTGATGGATTGGAAGCAACCAACCACAGTAACTGAGATAAGGAGTTTTCTGGGTTTAGCTGGCTATTACCGAAGGTTCATCAAAGGCTTTTCGCAATTAGCTTTGCCGTTGACAAAGTTAACTCGCAAAGACACTCCGTTTGTTTGGACTCCTGAGTGCGAGGAGAGCTTTCAGACATTGAAGAAAAAGTTGACCACTGCACCTGTGTTAGTGTTACCTGAGCCGAACGAGCCTTTTGAGATGTACTGTGATGCATCGTTAAAGGGCCTAGGGTGCGTGCTGATGCAGCATCATAATGTGGTGGCGTATGCCTCACGACAGTTGAGACCTCACGAAGTTAGTTATCCTACGCACGATTTGGAACTCGCTGCGGTTGTGTTTGCCTTGAAGGTGTGGAGGCATTATCTCTATGGGGTTAAGTTCCAAGTCTTCTCCGATCACAAGAGATTGAAATACCTCTTTGATCAGAAAGAGCTTAATATGAGGCAAAGGAGGTGGATGGAATTGTTGAAAGACTATGACTTTGAGTTAAATTACCATCCTGGAAAGGCGAATATAGTGGCGGATGTGTTAAGTCGAAAGTCGTTATATGCGTCTTGGATGATGCTTCAAGAGGAGAAGTTGCTCAAGGGATTCGAGAGTCTAAAAATTGGTGCTCGAGAAGTATCTGGAACCTTGTGTTTGAGCCGATTAGAAATCTCGAGTGACTTTAAGTCCGAACTCCTAAAGGCTCATGAAAATGATGAAGCGTTATGGAAGGTGTTACCGGCTATCGAGCAAGGAAAACAGTGGAGAGTGTTGGAAGAAAAAGATGGGTTATGGAGATTCAAGGGTAGGATCATTGTGCCGGATGTTGGCACTTTGAGGCAAGATATCTTAAAGGAGGCACACAAAAGCGGATTCTCCATTCACCCGGGGAGTACTAAGATGTACCATGATTTAAAGGCGATGTTTTGGTGGCCGGGTATGAAGAATGATGTGGTGGAATATGTTTCAAAGTGCTTAACTTGTCAAAAGGTAAAGATTGAACATCAAAGACCTTCCGGGATGTTGCAACCCTTAGAGGTTCCGCAATGGAAGTGGGAAAGTATTGCAATGGACTTTGTGTCGGGATTGCCAAGGACTAGGACTGGTTTTGATGCTATCTGGGTGATTGTGGACCGACTGACAAAGTCAGCTCACTTTTTGCCCATTCGAATGACTTACACCCTTGAGGATCTAGCTCGGTTATACATAAAGGAGATTGTGAGACTCCATGGTGTACCTGCTACTATAATCTCTGATAGAGATCCTCGTTTCACTTCGAGGTTCTGGGGTGCATTTCAGAAAGCTTTTGGAACTCGATTAAGCTTGAGTACAGCGTACCATCCTCAAACAGATGGTCAATCCGAGAGGACGATCCAAACACTAGAGGATATGTTGAGAGCTTGTGTTTTGGACCAACCGGCGAGTTGGGATCGGTATATGCCGTTAGTAGAGTTTGCATACAATAATAGTTACCATGCGAGCATCGGAATGGCTCCGTATGAGGCTTTGTATGGGAGAAAATGTCAATCTCCACTATGTTGGTATGAAGCTGGAGAGAAAGGCTTGTTGGGGCCGGAAATGATAGCTGAGACCACTGAACAAGTCAAGAAAATCCGAGATAGGATGCTTACGGCGCAGAGTCGTCAAAAGAGTTACGCCGATCAAAGGCGGAAGCCCTTAGAATTTGAGGCAGGAGATCATGTTTTCCTGAAAGTTACTCCGACCACAGGAGTAGGTAGAGCGATTAAAGCAAAGAAGTTGAATCCTCGATACATTGGTCCATTTCAGATCTTGGAGAGGATTGGGCCGGTGGCGTATCGGGTGGCTCTACCACCCCATCTTTCAAACCTGCACGACGTATTTCACGTGTCGCAGCTTTGAAAGTACACTCCTGATGCTAGCCATGTGTTAGAACCCGAATCGGTTCAGTTAAGAGAAGATTTGACGCTTCCAGTGGCTCCAGTCAGAATTGATGATACTAGTATCAAACGGTTGCGTGGAAAAGAGGTTTCATTAGTCAAAGTGGCTTGGAGTCGAGGCGGTGTTGAGGAACACACTTGGGAACTTGAGTCGGAGATGCGAACGGATTATCCGCACTTATTCTCAGGTAATTGAATTTGAATTTGAATTTTGTGGGCAAAATTCCCAATTAGGTGGGTAGAATGTAAGATCCGGTTAATTAACGGCTAATTAACCCATAAATGAGAATTTATTCTAGAAAGCCAAAAATGTTATTTTTATGGCTTAATATGATAGAGGAAATTGAGACGAGAATTTCGGTACCAATTTTATAAAAATCGGACCAAGATTGGACCGAACGGGCCAAACCGGGCCAACCGGACCCAAAGTGGGCCCTTGGCCCAACTAAACTAAACCAAAACCTTAGTTTTCAGTACTCTCTCTCCTCATTTGAGACACTAAACACGCTGAAATGGAGGCCATGGAGGGAAGAACACTCTCTCAAGTTCTATCTCTCACTTGATCTTCAAACCACCATAACTTTTGATCTAGAGCTCCGATTGCTGCTCCGTTTGTGGCCACGCGTTCACCGCGGAGAGCTCTAAAAAACCCATACAATTAATCTTGAGGTAAGCCACGTTTCACTGTTCGAAATTCCAGCCCTTGATTTCGAGTTTTATGAGTAAAAATGTTGAGATTTTGGGTTCTTTGATGTTATAGGACCCAACTCTCTTGAAGGAGAAGGTTAATCTTGTCTCTTTGGACCTTGGGTGTGGTAAGATTCTCAACCCTAGTGTAATTTGTTGTTCTATGAGGTTTGGGCATTGAGATGTTGTGTATGGGAATGATGATTGTGGCTTAGGTTGTGTATATGTGAATATTGGAGCTTGATTGGTGATTTTGGAAAGCTTGGAAGAGGGTTTTGTGTGATAAAATATGTTCTTGGAGGTGTTGAGACCTTGAGAGCTTGAGGAAAAGTGGTTTGGAAGTGCTCCGGTTGAGCTTGGGAAATCGGCTAAGGTATGGTTTCGGTTTCCCGTATCTAATATGTAATGTGGTAGGAAATACTTAGGCTAGAGGCCCTAAGATAGGCATTGAATTGATGATGTTGTGGAATGGTTAAGATATATGATGTGATCATATGTGTGATTATGAATATTGATGCCTTGATTGTGTGATATGTGAGAAAATGCATGTTGTGATATATGCTTGATGAATGATTGAGGTTGAATTGATGGGTGGTGCCATATTGTTGGTGAGTATGATGATTATGTATAATGATGGTTGATTGAAAATTGATGTTGTTAGAAATTGGGATGAGAAGGATGTATGACATAATATTGTGTTTATCCTTTGGCCTTTTGATTGAGAAGTGTTAAAATGGTTGGAGGTAGTTTTGAGAATTTTGGTAAAATGTCAATGCGTGAGTTGAGGATGGCTTGTTGTTGAATTTGGTACACTTTGATTGATTTCAAAGAAAAGGGATGAAATTGGCATGTTTTAATTGATTTTGAAAAGAGTTGAAAGTGGCTTGTTTTGAAAATGGCACTTTGTGGTTTTGAATGAAAATATGGTTTTTGGGCATACTTTGACGGGACATAACTTGGACTACGGATCTTTGATTTGTGCCAATTCTGTTTAGAAATGAAATTGGATCCGGGATGTCCATGCCGTTCGAAGAACGGGTGAAAAATGATTTAAAATGAGAGAGTTATGACCGTCGGAAGATTGGTGGTTGAATCTGTGAATTCTGCAGCTTTTAACTTAGAAAATTTTTAGCAGAATGACCCCTCGCGCGTAGGCGCACTTGGCGCGTATGCGCCGTTCTTCGAGAAAGCATCATCCACGCGTGCGCGTAGAGTGCGCGTACGCGTGGCCCTGTTTTCATCCCAAAGTTGATTTTTGAGTTTTAAAAGCCAAACTTCATACTTCTAAGCCTCCAATCTCACCACTTATGTCTTAAATCATTATGGTATGCCTAGCATGAGGAAAAGGGCTAGTGAATGTGGTAACTTGCGAGTGAAGCAAGGGAAAAATGAATGATCCATGAGGATCAAAGATGATTATGTGAGATGTTGAGGATGGCGGTGGAAGTGCTTGTTATGCCATGGGCCGAATGGCCGTAATTGTTAATGAATTGGCTGGTTATGGATTTAACCGTGAGCTGGATGGCTGGATTATGCCGTGTGGCGGCGGAGCCATGTTTATGGCTAAGTATAAATGCATATATGCTGTTGAATGAATTGTGAATGTTGGCACTTCCACCATTGGAGATGAGGGTTTCCCTGGGTAGTAGCAATGGCTAGCCACCATGTGCTCCAGGTTGAGACTTGAAGCTCTATTAACCCAATGTCGTAAGTGTGGCCGGGCACTGTGAAAGGCCCGGATGAGCTCGCCCCCATAAATATTCACCAGTGATGGTGATGGATAAATATTCACCAGTGAGGGTGATGGATATGGATCATGATTATGATCAAGTTTATGATGAGTATAACTCGAGTTGGGGATGCACGACAGAGGGACAGTCCAATGGCTAGCTACCAGGACTTGTCGGGTTGGCTCTATAACCGACAGATGATATCATCAGCCACTAGGGACAGGCATGCATCATAAGCATACTACATGAATTGTTTGAGATTGCCTATTTGACTGCATATTACTTGCTAATTGCCTAAATGCCTTATCTGTTCCTATTTGTAAATCTCTTGTCTGATATAACTGTGTTTGCTATATTATACTCCTGCTGGTGGTTGGGAGGTCTGAAGGAATTGGAAAGGGAAGTATTAGTTAGACTGAAGAATCTTTAGTCAGTTGCCACTTACGGTTTAGCTTGTTTATAAGCTTTGATATTATCTGAAGGAAGTTCTAGGATTGCCTTCGGCTTTCCTCTATTATTATGTATTATATATGTGGAAGTTGTTACCGTGCTGGGGACCTCTGGTTCTCACCCATGCGGATTTTGTGGTTTTCAGATGCAGGACGCGAGGCTTCTCGTTGAGGCATGCTGGAGACTTCTGGATTAGCGAAGATCCTTTGTTCTCGGGACTCTGTTTTGGGTTATATATCTTGTTTAGATACTTTTATCTCCATTAAATAATACAAACTGTGACGACTCCTCCTAGAGGGGATTTTTGAAGAATAGGTTTTCTGTATTTGTGTCCCTTTGGGTTTCCTTTGGGGTTTTCTTATTTTATCATATGTATATATTGCTATGCTCGGACCGGTTATCTTCGCAACCGGGTTTTGAGTCTTGATATTCCCGTTTTTGACACTCTTTATATATATGATCTTGCGCTAGCTTATCCTTTGCTCGTTACGTTATCATTCGGAGTGTTGCGTTTTCGAGTTACGGTTTTTGTTTACCCCTTTTTCTTCAAAGGCTCCTAGTTATAATCAATCATTCATAATACTATACATACTAAATTTTTGTTTTAGAGGTCGTAATACCTTGCCATCTCTGAATTATGACTTAAGCATAAGACTCTGTATGGTAGGGTGTTACAATGACACCAATGATGGAATTCTAATACCCAAAAAGCATAAAGGACTTTACAGATGGATAACATCCATAATAATCTAAACATGGGTTTATAACTACTACGTTTGGGAAGGATAAGATTGATAATTCACAAAATTAATTAACTTATAATCAAGAACCAGCAGTGTAACAACCATGTTTTGCTGAGACAAGCAAGTATACAATACCACACTGTACAATAATATTTTAGAGCCAAAACAGTATCCACACACTAGTAACTCCCGCAAGACCTTATTTATCCTTAGTAACACACCATCTATGGTATTTCCGTGTCTGTGCCCTGGAGAAAACTCCAAAGTCAATGCAAGGATGAAGACATGGCGAGCCTGCAACATAGTCCATTTGAGTGTTTCTTCAATGTAAATGAGCAGAGAAGTAGTCCAAAACTGATCCAGGATCATTTTTGCAAGCTCCTACTTGTATTTGGTGGACAGCTAGCGAGAGATTGTATAATAGAGGCTAAGGACATACAAAATCTTAGATTCATATTTACACCTAAACTATTTAAGATATTGGTATATAAACCCAGACAATGCCCATTACTCAGTCAACTTGCCAATCCGAATATTTTAATTATAAAGATTTTTTTACCACACAAACTCAGTTACCTAGAAGAATCTGTCAACCAAAAAGAGACAGAATCCAGCAGCTAGCAAATAGATGCTCCTAAATTGCAAGTCAGCAAGCTTACCACTGCACAGGAAAATAATCAACCTTCACACAGGTAAATCAACAAAACAATCTAATGTCACAGCTATTCATTATGTTCACAAGTGCTATATTCAACTTTCTATTTGGAAATAAATCAACAAAATAAAGAATAAGAACAGAAACAGCATGTAGTATCTAAGAAAGTTGGAATGATGATAAATTTTAAATTTAAGCAGTTTTATTCCAGCATCAAAGGTTAGACTAATATTGAATATTTGCCATAGGAAAAGGTACAGATTGATTGGCATTCCAAAAAAGAATATATATCTAAATTCGAAAAATGAAGCTTGAAGCTAGGAGTTTGCAAGCAAACATGAAGGCATCTCTTCTTATCAAGTTAAGGGAATACAAAACCGATTTGAACAACTTGAAAAGTGAGCCTAAAAGAATCACATCGGCTGCTAATAATAATAATGATGAGTTGTTGGAATTGGGACAGGCTGATACATTGGCGGTTGGTATCATCTTGCTTTATTTTGGTAGTTAATTAGTTGATGTAATGATGATAGCATGCATGTATCATCAAATGATCATAGAGGAAGACTGGTGATGTCTACAGAGAGATTGAATCTGTCGTCTGAAAGAATAAAGGAGAGCAAGAGAAGCATGATGGAAACAGAGGAGCTTGGTGCCTCCATCCTCCAAGATTTGCATCAGCAACGCTAGTTACTACTTCATCCTCACAACACGGTAACTTCATTTCATTTCAAGATTTAATACTACTCACCAAAATACTAACTAACCATATACGCAATATGCAATGCAGCTTCATGGAGTGGATGATAACATCGATGAAAGCAAGAAGATTTTGACAGCCATCTCAAAAAGGATGAGTAGGAATAAATGGATTCTTGGCTCATTCATGGTAGCAATAGTCCTTGCAATTATACTTATAACTTTTGACTAATGATAAACGCTATCCAATAATCACAAAGTCAACACTTGACACGGCAATTTCAATAGCTATAACAATAATCCAAAACCCAATTTTTTGTAATTCTAGAACAGAACAAACTAAAAATGGTTTCAATTTCAAACGATCCACATAATGAAGAAGCAATAACAGCAAAAAGGTGGGGGACTCACGCAAAAGGGGAAGGCTCAACAAAGAGAGCAATTCGACGAGGCTTTGAATTGTTCTCAGAAGGAGGACCCTCTTCTCCTTCCTCCTCACGCAATTCTCATAGAGGACCAAATCTCTGACATTAACATCACACCATAGTGTTAGCTATTAAAATAAAATAGAACCAGAATAAACATGACCAGGATTTCTAGATTTAGAAAATAGGAGATTACGATTAAGTCATAGTTTACATCTGAAATAGGGGATTTCCAAATGAAACTAAAGTTGGCTTTGAAAAGAGTTCAGTAACAGTCAGAAAAAGATACCTAGTTCTTGTGAGCTCGATTGAGAGAGAGCGGAGAATGACCAAAATAGGAGGAGCGATGGCGGCAACAGAGAGAAGGAGCGACGACAGCAACGGAGCGACGGTGGCGCGAGCAAATGAAGTGATGGCAGCGCAACCGTAACGCCAGCAACGGATAATGAGGGTTGGTGAATTTGGGGTAAAATGAGGGTTGGTGAAGAAATGGGGAATTTGGGGTAAAATTGTGTTTCTGAACTTGGAGGGGGGAAGTGGACGTGGGGTTGTGTTTTAACAATAAAAATCGACGGCATATTTGTTGATTTTAATTTGAAAAAAAGGAATGCTCTTAGCATCTATTTTATATATTATATCCATACCATTTATTTGATTTTAAAAAGCAATCTAGACCATTCAAATTTATCGACGGAAATATTGTCGAAATTTTAAATATAAAAATAGACGTCATATTCGTCGATCGTCGACAATATGACGATAGTTAAGACAGGGTTAATGCATCATAAAAAAATCGACGACCAAGCTGTCGATTTTATTATTTTATTTTTAATTATCTTTTTTTTAAAATATCGACAGCAAGCCGTCGAAAAATATCGACATGAGAGATAACCGTCGATTTTTTGCGTCGAAAAATACGCTTTTTCTTGTAGTGGTATATTTCTATGTATGTTAATTTGTGTCCAGTAAAATCGATTGTATTATTGTCTATCATGAATCAATGTAAAATAATAATTATAATGCTAGGAATATAAAATTATTATAAATATAGTATCTTTATCAAAAAGTAGAAAATTACTTTTTTGATGAACTATTTTAAATTCAATTTAAAATAATGTAATATACCATAATGTAATGTAAAAAAAAGTATATCTAATTTAATATAGATAATATATGGCATTGTTATTATTACGATATTTATTGTTATTAACTTTGCATGCATAATATATAATTACAGGATTTTGGAAGACACAAAAGAAAGGGAAATATATAATTAACATTTAGTATAAGATAAAAAAATTAATAAAGTTTTTAGTTATTATTATTATTATTTGAAAAAATTTTAAAATTTTTAACTAATAATTAATTTTAGTATCTATTTTCTGATACTTCAAAGATTTTAATATATACATTTTTATATTTATTATTTAAAAAAATATTTTTTTTCTTATAATTTTAATATATACACTTCTTTAGATAACATATGCATTTTCTATATTAAAAAATATAATATATCTTACCATACTTATCTGCAAAAAATATCTTTTTTATGATGATTAGCAATGAAAAAAAAACTAATAATAATATAACTATAGATAAATAAACAATAGCGAAAATTTAAAACGTAACAAAAGTACAGTTCATGGGTCAAGTTGAAGCCAAAATCCAAAAGTCATCATTAAATGAAACCTAATCTTAATATCAGACTCCACTCTCTACCTCAATCATCACTCGGCCTCAGCCCCTCTCTACTCTCCTCCTCACTGCCAGTCAGCCTACCTACATTTACAGTCCTTATCTCACCCTTTTCCTCCCTCACAATCAGCATTACAACACTTCCTAGAACACACAGTTAAATTAATTTTTTTAGGGTGTGGGTCATATTATTAAGGTTATTAGTTTTTCTTATTTTTAAAATAAACTTTTGGAAAACCTTCTATGTTTATAATAAGATGATTTGTGATAATTAAAGGTGTGGAGTTTGGAGCCTTACTTCATAACACTCATCAAAATTGCATTCGATGAATTTAAAGAACCATAAAAGAGTCTTCACTGCTATGCATGGATGGTACAAGCACTAATAATTTAATTTGGATTATTAACGCATAACTTTTATTTTTTATGTTTTTAAAAAATACCCCCTTTGCTAAAATTAGACAAAAAGAAAAGGATCGGGGAGACTATTCTTTTTATTATTAAAATAATTTTTACACTATTATTTTTTAAAGTTTAATTTTTTAATACAATCACTTAGTAAGTAAGACTTAAATTTAAATCCGATTTAAAAATAATGTGAAAAATGTGTCTTTCCTTTACCAGATTTTAAAATAACTATGATGATGACTCTAACCTATAATGCATGATACTATTCTGTGCTATCAGGAGGTTTGTAGCAACGCAACAATACTGGATCAAAGGAAAAGAAAACATTTCCAGGTTATGGCTTTTCAATGGGCAGGTAACCAAAATATATGTAATATTACATGATGAATTTTAAACTGGTTATGTTAGACATGAATTAATTTTAGATGTAACATCGAATATAGGGTGAGAGAGTTCTTCCACTGAGTTCTGTGGCAACTTATGGAAATGAATTAGGGTCAATATTCTACATGATTGATGAGTGGGATAATTGTCTGGTATTGGAACTAAAACGAAAAAATGAACAGTTGCTTATAACTGACGTTTCATTTGAGCTACTTAGAATTTTCTATTTTGTCAATAGAGGGACAACTGTGCAATTTAGGTATGTAGGTTTTGGAATCTTTTTCATTTCATTCTGTAATCGCGTGAACCAACCAATTCAAGTTCTTTCTGATCTTAACTTTTATGTGGCTTACCAAATAGACCAAGAAACACTTGACAACATATGTAGAATATTCCATATAAAAGTATAACAGGAATGGTGATCCTTCATCACCTGATGTGGTGGTGCTTTCTGGGTCCGAACCATCTGATCATGAGTTCTCGTCAGACAACGATGAAGATGGAATAATTGAATGTCTTGATCCTCATAATCTAATAGAACTATCTCATGCAAGCCATTTATTGGTTGAGTTGAGCGAAGAAAGTTATGAACCAAAAGAAGTGTCTAATAACGGGTAATGTTACGTATAATTTTTTCTCTTCTGGTTGAATTTTAATATTGTGGTACATAGAGGTATGTTTTACTATGGTGACTAACATGTATAAGTATCCTAAACCAGATACACTCCATATGCTTACTATAAGAAGGCTTTGACACATTCGGAATTGAGTGCAACTAGATTGGCAAGTTGACCCTAAAGAACTCATTCTTTTTTATTAACAAACTTGTGAAATATTGGTTATGTATTTCTTATTGATTATATAGAAAAAATTTCCCTAAATGCTAACTATGATTCATTCACTGCAGTAGCTGTTCTCTAATTTTGCTGCATATCTTAAACCATCTGGACATGGTTTCGTCTGGCAGATCACTGGTCCACCTTCCAGCATAGGCAAGAATGTACTTTTTTTCACCTACTGAGGAGTGAACGAAGAAATTCAGAGTGGAAGTTTGGGGTTAAATGGAAAGAATGTTGTCAACTGTATAAGTTAAAGACAAGGGACAATATTATCCTGACCGAATCGACACATAGAGTTGGTGATTGAAAGCTTTTAAACTCTACAAAAACTAGCCTCTTATAGATTACTCTATGGAAACACATGTTTTGGACTATATCTTAAATTGTATTGGACATATTTTGCTTTTGTTATCTATAAGTATGTGACAATCGATATTTAAATTATAACTAAAGTGTAATCTATGGGTCAAGTTGAAGTCAAAATCCAAAAGTCACCATTAAATGAAACCTAATCTTAATATCAAACTCCACTCTCTACCTCAACCATCACTCGGCCTCAGCCCCTCTCCACTCTTCTCCCCACCGCCACTCAATCTCTCCACATTCGCACTCCTTGTCTCACCACCTCAACCATCACTTGGCCTCAACCTCTCTCCACTCTCATTCTCACCACCGATCAATCTTTCCACATTCGGAGTCCATGTCTTACCACCTCAACTTGCCCTCAGCCTCAGCCCCTCTCCACTCTCCTCCTCACTGCTGGTCAGTCTCTCCACATTCACATTCCTTATCTCACCATTTCCCTCCCTCACAACCAGCATTGCAACATCTCTTAGAACACAGTTAAATTAATTTCTTCAGGGTGTGTGTAATATTATTATCGTTATTATTTTTTCTTATTTTTAAAATAAACTTCTGAAAAAATTTTTATGTTCATAATAAGACGATTTGTCATAATTAAAGGTGTGGGATTTGGAGCCACACTTTATAACACTTATCAAAATTGCATTCGATGAATTTAAAGAACCATAAAAGAGCCTTCACTGCTATGCATGGATGGTACAAGCACTAATAATTTAATTTGGATTATTAACACATAACTTTTATTGTTTATGTTTTTAAAATAACCCCACTGCTAAAATTGGACAAAAAAAAAAGGATCAGAAAGACTATTCTTTTTTATTATTAAAATAATTTTACAGTATTATTTTTTAAAGTTTAAATTTTTAATACAATCACTTAGTAAGTAAGACTTAAATATAAATCCATATTTTAAAATAATGTGAAAAATGTGTCTTTCTTTTACCAGATTTTAAAATAACTATGATGGTGACTCTAACCTATAATGATACTGTTCTGTGCTATCAAGAGGTTTGTAGCAACGCAATAACACTGGATCAAAAGGAAAGAAAGGATTTTCATGTTACGACTTTTTATCGGACAGGTAACCAAATATATGTAATATTATATGATGTATTTTAAATAGGCTATGTTAGACATGAATTAATTTTAGATGTAACATCGAATATAGGGTGAGAGAGCTCTTCCATCGAGTTTCGTAGCAACTTATGAAAATGAATTAGGGTCTAAATTTTACGTGATTGATGAGTTGGATAATTGTCTGGTATTGGAGTTGAAATGAAAAAATGAACAATTTCTTATAACTGATGGCTCATTTGAGCTACTTAGAGTTTTTTATTTTGTCGATATAGGGACAACTGTGCAAGTTAGGTATGTGGATTTTGGAATCTTTTTCATTTCACTCTGGAATTTTATGAACCAACTAATTCAAGTTCTTCCTAATCTTAAGTTTTATGTGGCTGACCGAACATACCAAGAAATACTTGACAACATATGTAGAGTATTCCATATAAAGTATATTAGGAATGGTGATCCTTCATCACGTGATGTGGTGGTGCTGTCTGGGTCCGAACTATCTGATCATGAGTTCTCGTCAGACGACGATGAAGATGCAACAATGGAAGGTCTTGGTCCTCATAATCCAATAGAAATGTCTCATGCAAGCCATTCATCAGTTGAGTTGAGCAAAGAAAGTTATGAAACAAAAGAATTGTCTAATAACGGGTAATGTTACGTAGAATTTCTTCTCTTCTGATTGGATTTTAATATTGTGGTACACAGAGGTATGTTTTACTATGTAGGGCTACACACAGATCAGATATAGCCTAAAATTCTATCCGATTCGCACTGCACTCATCGGATCAGATCGGATATGATATCCACAATTTTTCAGGCCGGATCGGATATCGGGTATATCCGCATAATTAAAAAAATGTTTTCAAATTCCATTTGGCTATTTTTACAAAAAGAAATTCATTTTTCACCTGTTTAAGCATATTTAATTCTAAAATATTATCAATAAAAATTCTCTTGAATAACAAAAGAAAAAATAATAACACAAGATTTAAGTTTAATTATTCTAAGTCGAAGTACAACATAAAAAATAAAAAACAAGATATCATAAAATAACACACTAAAATTCATATCACATTAGGGTTTATTTTTTTAAACTATGCTATTTATATGTGATGTGCGGATATGCGGATTTGCGGATCGGATCCGTGGATATCACTGCCAAATCCGCAATCCGATCCTACCATAGTGCGGATCGGATAATATCCGCAAAATTCAGATCGGATGCGGATAATTACCACGGATATGCGGATATTATCTGATCCATGTGCAGCCCTATTACTATGGTGAGTAACATGTTTAAGTATCCTAAACTAGATACACTTCATATGCTTACTATAAGAAGGCCTTGACACGTTTGGACTTGAGTGCAACTAGATTGGTAAGTTGATCCTAAAGAACTCATTCCTTTTTTTTAACAAAATTGTGAAATACTGGTTGTATATTTCTTATTGATTATATAGAAAAAATCTCCCTAAATGCTAACTATGATTCATTCAATGCGGTACCTGTCCTCTAATTTTGCTGCGTATCTTAAACCATCTGGACATGGTTCCCTCTGGTAGATCACTGGTCTACCTTCCAACATAGGCAAGAATGTATTTTTTTCCACATAATGAGGCGTGAAGGAAGAAATTTAGAGTGAAAGTTCGGGGTTGAATAGAAAGAATGCTGTCAACTGAATAAGTTAAAGACAAAGGACAACATTATCCTGAAGATGGCCTCCCTACCGGATCAACACATAGAGTTGGTGATTGAAAGATTATAAACTCTACAAAAAATAGCCTGTTATCGATTACTCCACGGAAACACATGTTTTGGACTATATCTTGAATTGTATTGGACATATTTTGCTTTGTTATCTATAAGTATGTGACATTCCATATTTAAAATGTAACTAAAGCACAGTCCATGGGTCAGGTTGAAGCTAAAATCTAAAAGTCACCAATAAATGAAACCTAATCCTAATATTAGACTCCACTTTCTACCTCAACCATCACTGGGCCTCAGCCCCTCTCCACTTTCCTCCTCACCACTGCTCAGTCTCTCCACATTCTCACTCCTTTTCTCACTACCTCAACCATCACTTGGCCTCAGCCCCTCTCTACTCTCCTCCTCACCACCGGTCAATCTCTCCACATTCGAAGTCCTTGTTTCCCCCTTTCCTTCCCTCACAATCAGCATTACAACACCTCCTAAAACACATAGTTAAATTAATTTGTTCAATGTATGGGTCATATTATTATGGTTATTATTTTCCCTTATTTTTAAAATAAACTTTTGGAAAACTTTCTATGTTCATAATAAGATGATTTGTGATAATTAAAGGTGTGAGATTTGGGGCCTCACTTCAAAACACTTATTAAAATTGTATTCAATGAATTTGAATAACCATAAAAAGAGACTTCACTGCTATGCATAGATGGTATAAGAACTAATAATTTAACTTGGATTATTAACGCATATCTTTTATTTTTTATATTCTTAAAAATACCCCATAGCTAAAATTGGACAAAAAGAAAAGGATCTGAGAGACTATTCTTTTTTATTATTAAAATAATTTTATACTATTATTTTTTAAAGTTTAAATTTTGAATACAATCACTTAGTAATTAAGACTTAAATTTAAATCTGATTTTAAAATAATGTGAGAAATGTGTCTTCCCTTTACAAGATTTTAAAATAACTATGATGGTGACTCTAACCTATAATGATAGTATTCTGTGCTATCAAGAGGTTTGTAGCAACGTAACAACACTGGATCAAAGGGAAAGAAAGGATTTTTAGGTTACGACTTTTCAATGGACAGGTAACAAAATATATGTAATATTATATGATGCATTTTAAACAAGCTGTGTTAGACATGAATTAATTTTAGATGTAACATAGAATATAGGGTGAGAGAGCACTTCCACTGAGTTCTGTTGCAACTTATAGAAATGAATTAGGGTTAACATTCTATATGATTAATGAGTTGGAAAATTGTTTGGTGTTGGAACTGAAACGAAAAAATGAACAGTTGCTTATAACTGGCGGCTCATTTGAGCTACTTAGAGTTTTCTATTTTGTCAATAGAGGGACAACTGTTCAATTTAGGTATGTAGATTTTGAAATCTTTTTCATTTCACTCTGGAATTGCATGAACAAACCAATTTAAGTTCTTCCGGATCTTAACTTTTATGTGGCTAACCAAATAGACCAAGAAACATTTGACAACATATGTAGAGTATTCCATTTAAAGTATAAAAGGAATGGTGATCCTTCATCACCTAATGTGGTGGTGCTGTCTGGCTCCGAACCATCTGATCATGAGTTCTCATCAGACGATGATGAAGATGCAACAATGGAAGGTCTTAATCCTCATAATCTAATAGAACTGTATCATGCAAGCCATTCATCAGTTGAGTTGAGTAAAGAAAGTTATGAAACAAAAGTATTGTATAACAACGGGTTATGTTATGTAGAATTTTTTCATCTTCTGGTTGGATTTTAATATTGTGGTATAGAGAGGTATTTTTACTATGGTGACTAACATGTTTAAGTATCCTAAACTAGATACACTCCATATGCTTACTATAAGAAGGCCTTGACACGTTCAGACTTGAGTGCAACTAGATTGGCAAATTGATACTAAAGAACTCATTCCTTTTTTTAACAAACTTGTGAAATACTGGTTGTGTATTTCTTATTGATTATATAGAAAAAATCTCTCTAAATGCTAACTATGATTCATTCACTGCAGTACCTGTCCTCTAATTTTGCTGCGTATCTTAAACCATCTGAACATGGTTCCATATGGTAGATCACTGGTCCCCCTTCCAGCATAGGCAAGAATGTATTTTTTTTTCCTCTTATTGAGGAGTGAAGGAAGAAATTCAGAGTGGAAGTTTGGGGTTGAATTGAAAGAATGCTATCAACTGTATAAACTAAAGACAAGGGACAACATTATCCTGAAGCTGGCCTCCCTACCGAATCAGCACATACAGTTGGTGATTGAAAGATTTTAAACTCTATAAAAACTGGCCTCTTATCGATTACTCTATGGAAACACATGTTTTGAACTATATCTTGAATTATATTGGACATATTTTGCTTTGTTATCTATAAGTATGTGACAATCAATATTTAAAATGTAACTAAAGTGTAGTCCATGGGTCAGGTTGAAGCCAAAATCCAAAAGTCACCGTTAAATGAAACATAATCCTAATATCAGACTCCACTCCCTACCTCAACCATCACTCGGCCTCAGCCCCTCTCTACTCTCCTCCTTACCGTTGCTCAGTCTCTCCACACTTGCACTCCTTGTCTCACCACCTCAACCATCACTCAGCCTCAGCCCCTCTCCACTCTCCTCCTTACCGCCAGTCAGTCTCTCCACATTCACAGTCCTTGTCTCACCATTTCCCTCCTTCACAATCAGCATTACAACACCTCTTGGAACACACAGTTTAATTAATTTCTTCAAGGTGTGGGTCATATTATTATGGTTATTATTTTCCCTTATTTTTAAAATAAACTTCTGAAAAACCTTCTATGTTCATAATAAGATGATTTGTGATAATTAAAGGTGTGGGGTTTAGAGCCTCACTTCATAACACTTGTCAAAATTGTATTCGATGAATTTGAAGAACCATAAAAAGAGTCTTCACTGCTATGCATGGATGGTACTAGGGGTATTCGCGGTGCGATTTGGTTCGTTTTTAAGGGAAAAAGTCGTGCGATCCGAACGCTTAATTTATGGTGGTGCGGTTTGGATTGTATAAACTTTTTTTGAAAATGCGATCCGATCTGATCCGATTACAAGCGGTTTGAATCGGTTTGGATCTGCAATTTTTTAAATAAAAAATAATAACTTAATTTATAGAGTTAATGACTTGTCCAACAATCCAACATAATAATAAAACATAAATCTTATAAAACATTATAAAGCAACATGTCCAAATATCCAACAATCTAACCTATTCAGCAAGTCTTGAATAATAATTCTTCAATATAAAAATAACTAAACAAGTCTCAACAGCACAAAATTAAATAACATAACATAACAAAGTCTTAATAAAAATATAATATAAAAAACTCCAAGCTGAGAGGTGAAGCACCGATCACTAATCAGATTCATCATCAGAGTCTTCTTCATCTATTAGTTGAGGAATTGGCTCAAGTTCTATAATAAAATATAATAAAATAAATATTAGTAACTTAAACATATTATCAAGTAGTAAAGTTAATCAATATATGTAGATAGAATAAAACATAATAATAAAGAACATTACCTTTCTCAAATTTTTCAAATTCTTCAAAAGACTCCTCAAGGTCAATTGGCAACGAATTGGCTGGAAACCAATTGTGTGCACAAATCAAAGCTTCAACAGTTTTTGGGATAAGAGAGCTTCTATATTGATTAAGCACTCTACCTCCAGTGCTAAAGGCAGATTCAGAAGCAACCGTTGACATCGGCATAGCTAGAATATCCCTCGCAATTTGACTTAGAACATGATATTTGTAATTGTTAGAGCTCACTTTTCACCAAGTTAAAATATCAAAACTACTTGGATCAACTGGTTCTCCAAGGATTCCATGAGATATAAATCCACTTCATTTGTGTTGACACTCTCACTTGTTTGTACATCATTTTCAAATGCTGCTGCAAAGCGAACATCATCAAAGGCATTATCATCCATATCCAGATCTTGGTTGTGTTGTGCAGATTGGTGTGCTTGATTACTATTGAGAGCAACCCTATAGCTGTTAAACAAGCCATTGAATACTTCCTTCACCTTACCACATAAGAATCAGCATCCTCCTTCTCAAACAACCTTTGAAAACTCCACTCAACAAACTTAATCTTGTATATAGGGTCAAGTACCACAGCAACAAAAATCATTATATTCATGTTCCTCAAGTTACCCCAATATTTATCATGCTTAACCTTCATTTTTGTAGCCATACCCTTAAGTAATATGTTATTACTATTAGCCCAGGTCTTCAAAGAACTAAGAATTGAACAAAAGTGATGAAAATATGAAGAAGATGTCACAAATGTAGAACCTGGGACTTTTTTATTACATTGGAAAAAATCTTCAAAAACCTCAAAAGCATCTTGCATTATCCCAATCTTCATTCTTTGGAATTCTCCCTTGCATCATTACAAGCTCAGCATCCCTCTCACTTAATCTCTTAAGGGCCTTTTGGAATTTTAAAGCACCATCAAGCATTATGTAAGTGGAATTTCACCTGGTGGGGACATCTAATTGCACACAAGAGCAGTCTTGGGTCCTAGCCTCTTTAATACAACTTTTAAACCTATTCATGCAACTAGGAGAAGCACGGACATATCTAACAGTATTCTTAATTTTACTAATTGAAGAATGCATATCCTTCAAACCATCATTTACCACCAAGTTAAAGATATAAGCACAACACCTAACATACAAATGTTCACTTTTTAAAGGATGTGAATTCCAATCCTCCATTCTACATTTCAAGTAACAAATGGCAACATCATTTGAGATTTTCTACACTGACTCAACAAGTGACTTTTAAAATTGCTAGTACCATTTTTATGTGAATCGGCCACATAAGATGCTCCACACCACTTACATATAGCCTAGATTTAGGACCACTTTTATCTTTTTTAAAATACTCCTAAGTCCAAGATCTAGGTCTAACAGGTCTTTTAGTGTTATCTATACCTAGTTCCTCAGACTAGCCAGGATTAGGTGACTCATAAGCAACATTTGCTTTGCCTCTCCTCCTCTTAGATCTAGTTCCTTCATTGTTCTGATCATTGCGTGGCGGCAGCGATGGTGGCTGCGTCTGCGTTTGTGGCTGCAACTGCGGCAGCGGCAGTGGCATCGACTCTAACTGTCTCAAATATCTGAGTGATTCAAAAGTGGAGGGAGTAGCACTAGTAAATCCTGGCTCACTGCTTTGAACATCCTATGATAACCAAAACTAGTTTATGTTATTTTAATATTTTTTCAATTAATCAACATATTGAATTGTTACCAACATACACATTATAAAATAAGAATATTACCTCAGGATATGAAGCTGACATTGTTGACCTTCACATTGAAAGTTAAAATCAACTGAAAAAATATAAAATCTGCAAAAGTACCACACAAAATTCAACATAATAGATTCTCAAAGATAACAAGAACATATTGTCAAAAATGACAAATTTAACATAATAGATTGTCAAAGTAACAAGAACAGATTGACTTCAAATTCAATACATTAACAAAAATAGAGGAAAAAATTGTTTCTTTTTATTTTTAATAAAAAAGTCATCAAGAAAACAAGGTTGGCGTGGTGCATGGATATTATTATTATAACTATGGTTTGAAAATTAAAGACACATATATAATGTTGATTACTTGATGATTGAGCTTAAAATAGACTAGAAAACCGTGTGCACTTTGATATGATCATAATATAAAAAAAGGTAAAAACTGTTATGTTACTAAGAAGAGGAGGCGGCATCGGCGTCACCGAGAAGAGGAGGCAACAACGGCATCACCGAGAAGAGGAGGTGGCGGAGGGCATCGTTAAGAAGAAGAGGCAGCAGACGGTGTCGGTGTGTGACGATGAGAGTGAGTGAGGTGTGTGTGAGTCTGTGACTTTGTGAGATACGATACGGTGACTCGGTTAGAGTGAATGAGAGTGAAGAGTTGTGAGAAGGGGAATGAGTGTGGAATCGCATGAACCAACCAATTTAAGTTCTTCCTGATCTTAACTTTTATGTGGCTGATCGAATAGACCAAGAAATACTTGACAACATATGTAGAGTATTCCATATAAAGTATAACAGGAGTGGTAATCTTTCATCACGTGATGTGGTGGTGCCGTCTGGGTCTAAACCATCTGATCATGAGTTCTCGTCAGACGACGATGAAGATGCAACAATGGAAGGTCTTGATCCTCATAATCCAATAGAACTGTCTCATGCAAGCCATTCATCAGTTGTGTTGAGCAAAAAATGTTATGAAACAAAATAATTTTCTAACAACGGGTAATGTTACGTAGAATTTCTTTTTTTTTTCTGGTTGGATTTTAATATTGTGGTACATAGAGGTATATTTTACTATGGTGACTAACATGTTTAAGTATCCTAAAATAGATACACTCCATATGCTTACTATAGGAAGACCTTGACACGTTCAGATTTAAGTGCAACTAGATTGGCAAGTTGATCCTAAAGAACTCATTCCTTTTTTTAACAGACTTGTGAAATATTGGTTGTGTATTTCTTATTGATTATATAGAAAAAATCTCCCAAAATGCTAACTATGATTCATTCACTGGCAGTACCTGTCCTCTAATTTTGCTGCGTATCTCAAACCATCTGGACATGGTTCCATATGGCAAATCACTGGTCCACCTTCCAGCATAGGCAAGAATGTATTTTTTTCCACCAACTGAGGCATGAAGGAAGAAGTTCTGAGAGGAAGTTCGGGGTTGAATGGAAAGAATGCTGTCAACTATATAAGTTAAAGACAAGGGACAACATTATCCTAAACCTAGCCTCCCTACCGCATCGACAGATAGTTGATGATTGAAAGATTTTAAACTCTACAAAAACTTGCCTCTTATCGATTACTCTATGAAAACATATGTTTTGGACTATACTTGAATTGTATTGGACATATTTTGCTTTATTATCTATAAGTATGTGATAGTCGATATTTAAAACATAACCAAAGTGCAATCCATGGGTCAGGTTGAAGCCAAAAGTCACCATTAAATGAAACCTAATCCTAATATTAGACTCTACTCTCTATCTCAACCATCACTCGGCCTCAACCCCTCTCCACTCTCGTCCTCACCGCCGCTCAGTCTCTCCACATTTGCACTCCTTGTCTCACCACCTCAACCATCACTCGGCCTCATGCCCTCTCCATTCTCCTCCTCGCCGCCGATCAGTTTCTCCACATTCGCAGTCCTTGTCTCACCCTTTCCCTCCCTCACAATCAGCAGTACAACACCTCCTAGAACACATAGTTAAATTAATTTCTTTAGGGTGTGGGTCATATTATTATAGTTATTAATTTTTCTTATTTTTAAAATAAACTTCTTAAAAAACTTCTATGTTCATAATAAGATGATTTGTGATAATTAAAGGTGTGGGGTTTGGAGCATCACTTCATAACACTTATCAAAAAATTATATTCGATGAATTTGAAGAACCATAAAAAGAGGCTTCACTGCTATGCATGGATGGTACAGGCTAAATAATTTAATTTGGATTATTAATGCATAAATTTTATATTTTATGTTTTTAAAAATACCATCACTGCTAAAATTGGATAAAAAAAAGGATCGGGGAGACTATTCATTTTATTATTAAAATAATTTTACACTATTATTTTTTAAAGTTTAAATTTTGAATACAATCACTTAGTAAGTAAGACTTAAATTTAAATCTGATTTTAAAATAATGTGAAAAATGTGTCTACACATTATCAAATTTTAAAATAACTATGATGTTGACTTTAAGCTATAATGATACTGTTCTGTGCTATCAGGAGGTTTGTAGCAACGCAACAACACTGGATCAAAGGGAAAGGAAGAATTTTCAGGTTACGGCTTTTCAACAGGCAGGTAACCAAATATATATAATATTATATGATGCATTTTAAATAGGATGTGTTAGACATGAATTAATTTTAGATATAACATTAAATATAGGGTGAGAGAGCTCTTCCACCGAGTTTTGTATCAACTTATGAAAATGAATTAGGGTCAACGTTCTATATGATTGATGAGTTAGATAATTGTTTAATGTCAGAGCTGAAACAAAAAAATGAACAGTTACTTATAACTGACGGCTCATTTGAGCTACTTAGAGTTTTTTATTTGGTCGATAGAGGGACAACTGTGCAATTCAGGTATGTGAGTTTTGGAATCTTTTTCATTTCACTCTGAAATCGCATGAACCAAGAAATTCAAGTTCTTCCCGATCTTAACTTTTATGTGGCTAACTGAATAGACCAAGAAACACTTGACAACATATGTAGAGTATTCCATATAAAGTATAAAAGGAATGGTGATCATCACCTAATGTAGTGGTGCTGTCTGGGTCCAAATCATCTGATCATGAGTTCTTGTCAAAAGACGATGAAGATGCAACAATGGAAGGTCTTGATCTTCATAATCCAATAGAACTGTCTCATGCAAGCCATTCATCAGTTGAGTTGAGCAAAGAAAGTTACGAAACAAATGAATTGCCTAACAACGGATAATGTTATGTAGAATTTTTTCTCTTCTGGTTGGATTTTAATATTGTGGTACATATAGATATGTTTTACTATGATGACTAACATGTTTAAGTATCCTAAACCAGATACACTCCAAATTCTTACTATAAGAAGGCTTTGACACGTTTGGATTTGAGTACAACTAGATTGGCAAGTTGATCCTAAAGAACTCATTCCTTGTTTTAACAAACTTCTGAAATATTGGTTATATATTCCATATTGATTATATAAAAAAAAATCTCCCTAATGCTAACTATGATTCATTCATTGCAGTACTTGTCCTCTAATTTTGCTGCGTATCATAAACCATCTCGACATGGTTCCATATGGCAGATTACTGGTCCACCTTCCAGCATAGACAAGAATGTATTTTTCTTTCCACCTACTTAGGCGTGAAGGAAGAAATTCAGAGTGGAAGTTCGGGGTTGAATTGAAAGAATGCTGTCAACTGTATAAGTTAAAGACAAGGGACAACACTATCTTGAAGCTGGCATCCCTACCGAATCGACACATACAGTTGGTGATTGAAAGATTTTAAACTCTACAAAAACTGGCCTCTTATCGATTACTCTATGGAAACACATGTTTTGGACTATTTCTTGAATTGTATTGGACATATTTTGCTTTGTTATCTATAAGTATGTGACAATCGATGTTTTGAATATGATACATAATAGCAACCTAGAGCTGTATTGGACATATTTTATTTTGTTATCTAAGCATATCTATTATATTTTCACCCACTATGATATAATGCATATCCTACTTTAAATCAAATAAACTTCATTAAATGAGAAAAGCAAATCACAAGGGAGCCACAATAAAGTATTGCATTACTTATGTCTTTTTTTGCTTCTAATGTTTGGATAATTCAGTTGACAAATTATTGTGGGGCATATTAATTAATCCTTTAATCTATATATTATTAGTAATTATTTAATTAATTTGTAAATATCAGTCCATCCAGGTTTATTATCCCAGGCAAGGTGAGATTTTCAACTCACAAGTCCAGAATATGCACAAGGAAATTCCTTTTCTCGTCCCCAATTTTCTTCCAAATATTTCAATGCATTGTAGTGTAGTCAGAAGTACAAAAAGGCACATATATAGTAAGTTTGATCCATACTCAAGCTTAGATGGGAAGGGAAAGCAGTGGTGATATGGAACAGTGGCTGAATAAGATGGCTTCAGAACCATACTACCTATTTCATTTCTTATGTTTTTTCTCCTATTTGGTTGTTCGTAGCTCTGCTGTTCAAGTTTTAACACCTCAGTTCACCTTAAGTCCTCTCTCTCTCTCTCTCTCTCTCTCTCTCTCTCTCTCTCTCTCTCTCTCTCTCTCTCTCTCTCTCTCTCTCTCTCTCTCATTTGCTTCTTTACAAATTGTTTAATTCTTGCATCTCTCACATTTACTTGCAGAAAATATTAACAGTGTTAGTGTTTGCCGTCCTGGTTGCCTTGAAGGTACCTGCTACTGAAATCAAATAGAATTTGTTATCTATTTTCAAAATTATTGCATTGAAAGTATATTGTCAATTTATCATATTACTCAAACATAAATTGAATGCAATGATTCATTCAACATCAATATCCAGAGCTACCTAAAAGTTTACAAAATGAAAGAACTAGAATGATCCAAATGAAATAATTATTGAAGGAAACAAATTGCTTTCATATGAATTCTTCAAAGAAAAACATCAGATTGTGAATTGCAGGATTTAAACATCAACTATCTTGTGCAGTTGTACCAAATAATTTGAAAAGGTGTAAATGACTCCATTAACATCTAAATTTATGCACAAAATACAAACCATTAAAAGGATCATCAAACAAGTACATGATTTGTTGGTACTAAGATTACCGGCTTTTCTAACCCCTGAGAATGTCATAAGTGAAAAAATCCCTTATTTTTATAGGAAAGTAAAAAACTTAATGCTACTATGCACAAGATTACAATCTCACTTTCTATTATCTTTTTAAGTAACTCTCTAAACTGGCTTTAATGTTTTTATTTGAATGGATATGGTACATCAACTGGTGTCTCACATACCACTGGTATGACATTTGACTTGTGCATATTTAAGTATATCTCTTTATCCTATTGCAGGCAGTGAGAGAAGAAACATGGGAAGCATTTATAGCTGATATTTTTTTTCATGCCAAGGTGATAAGGATTGATGCATTTGCAAAAGCTTTTTACCTTTCTTCTTTGATCCAATCATATATTCACTTCCTATTTATTTTATTTTATTTTTTTTAGGGGGTGGAGGATCTATTTGACTTTTAGATAGGTCATGATATAATATTTGTCAATAATTAAGGTGCTTATTGTACTATAGACCATGCATATTGTTTGTTGCACAGTATTTGTGGCTTCATCTTTTCTACCTCTCAGCTTCTATCATTTTCATTTTCCAAATTTGTCTTTTTGCCCTTGCCTTTACATTGGATCGCCGCACAGCTCTTTGGTATATTCTTGTATTTCTCTTTTTTATTTTCACATAATTGAGATTCTTACCTTTATATTTTGCTTATGTTGTATTTCTTTGCTACTTATTCTATCCTTATGTAAGGCGTGTGCTGGTGTTACATGAGTGTTAGTGAAGTGTATGATGCATGGTTTGCTAATGAAAATCGAGTTCGCAAAACAGTTAGCTTGTTGGATAAGCCAATTATTGGGCATGCTGATGCTAGAGAGGTGAGATATGGATTGTTTGGGTTTCACAATTGGTCAATAATTCTGATTGTGTTTTATTTTCTTCGTTTGCTCCAGTTTCATTTATATTTCATTTTGACACGTCTTCTTCTCTGGCTAGCTTACTTGCGGCATCTGTTTTGAAAATCATCCATGTGCTAAGATAGAGATGGCTTCTTGTGGTCATCCTTCCTGTCTCTCGTGTTGGTAGGGTAAGTCTTGTGTGTTGTATCTTGTTATTTGAAATAATCTGGGTATTATGCTGGAAGCTTGCATTTTGGTTTTGGGTTAGTTTCCTATATCCATTTTTTGTAGCTAGAACGTGGGTAAGTTGCTTTTGATCATTTGTTTTATGATTTTTTTTATCTAACCATTTTACTTTAGTATTCCTTAGTTAATTTTTTATTTTCTCTCTATCTTACAGATCTGTTCTATTTGACATGCTAGTATATATCAGCATATCCATCAGTGATGGCCCTGAATGTCTGATGCTGAGATGTCCTGATCCCATATGTAGTGCTGCTGTTGGGTAAGATATGATTAATCGAGTAGCATTCGATGAAGATAAACAGAAGTATTCTCGCTATCTTCTTAGGTCGTATATTGAAGATAATAAGAAGGTATATGCTGGATACAGATTTTTTAGTTGATCATGATAAAAGGAAATTTTTTTTTCTTATTACCTGCAGTTGAAATCTACATGTCTATAGATTGACTTTGTATCATGTCATTATGTTTCATAATTATTTGCATCTTGAATTAACTATTAGTGACAGCTAAAGCTTGTTTGGAAACCATTTAATATGAGAAAATGATTATATTCCCTTTAAAAAAAGAATTCATTTCTATTTAAAACTCAATTCCATAGTTTGGAATAACTTTAATATATTAATATAATGGAATTCAATTCTTTTGTATGGAATGACTTTTATATGAATCAAATGTTCTTCTTTTATAATTTTATTCTTGACAAAGTTATTTTATTAATTGTAAATAGGGATATTTTTTATATTTGACATATCAAGTTACGGATTGATTCAGGACTTTAAAGCAAAAGATAATCTACTTAATATATTAAAACTGGGTTTTTTCTCGATTAATGGAAGTGAGGTGTCGATTCTTCATGAATCATTTTTTCTACCAAAATAAATGCACTATTTTCTTTTCTAAGTTTATTTTATAAAAATATCTTTATTATAATTATACTATAATTAGTATTTAAGTAATAATATATAATTATACTAATTTTAAAAAATATCTTTATTATAATTATATAAAATTAATATTTAATACATTATTAAACTATTTATCAATTATCAATCAAAAATATTTTTAATAATAATAATAATAATAATAATAATAATAATAATAATAATAATAATAAAGGTCGCGCTAGTGTACAGATTAAAGTTTATACACATATACAGATTTTTTTACTTTGTTTCATGTGTTGACACGTGTTGGCTCATGTTGCAGTATGCAACTGGCTCAGAGGAGGTGGTGGAAGCTCATGGAAAGTGCAATGGAGCTGGCTTGGTGTACAGCTCATGGGTTCTAAACGTCACGTGTTCCGTTAGTTGCAGTATGCAGCAGTGTGATGCATATTATCATAAGGAAAAGAGTGGTAGTTGGATATACATCTAGAGCTTGAAAACACATAAATTACTGTTTTAATTTTTAAGTAGTAGTTAAATGTATAATTTTATTCGGTACAAAATTATTGATTAAATATTTATTGCGAAAAGAGTGGCTTATTTTTTTTAATGATCATTTATGTTTATATTTCTTAATGGTTGACTTGCTTCTTTAGGATAAATCAATATTAGAGGTGGTCCATACATTTTGGTTGAAACTTGTAGTTAACAGTACATTGTAAATGATTTTCTTATAAAATAGTGTTACACCATGTTATTTTTTCAACAATTTTCACCCTAAACAATTATTTAAATCACTAAAAAATATAAGAATATTAGATATTATTATTGCGTTAAGTTTTCTCAAACTAAACTTGATTACTAGTTAACCAGATATACAAGTTTAATAATTTTGTTCCTGAATTACACATAAAAAATCCAAGATTTAACCTCAAGATATTATCAAATATAAAAAATTTTAAAAATGTGTTCGATAATCAAAAGAATTCATAAGAATAATAAAACTGTGTTATTCAAAAAATGTTCTAATTAAATATTTATCGTATTAGTTCTAATATTTTATTCTTTAGTTTGTAAAACCTCCTCTGAATTCACAAGAGAATTTTTTTAGTTATTCCCAAAATATTTCGATTTATGATTCTTTTGACTAAAATAATCGACATAGTATTTTAGTGTTGTAAAAATTTAATTCAAATTTTTGGCTTATAACTCAATCAAAAATCATGATACTTTTGTCTTTTTAGATTAAAATCTGGTTAGTTTAGAAAACAAATCCAAGTAATGAACAAACATTTTTATGAAGTTAAAATTTATTTGTTTAATGAGTTTGATTTAGTGTGCAAAAAAGTAATTAACATAAGATTCATAGAACAAATAAACAACCCCACATGATCTAAGAAAATGAAACAAGAATGTGTTGGCCCAAGAAAAGCTCACTTGGTGACCACCATCAAAAATCTATTACTGTTGTAGAATGGAACTGGTCAAATTACTGATTTATTAATTTATTGGTTTAACTGATGGATTACTGATTGAACCGACAGAACCGATCTTACGTAAATAAAAAATATAAAATATTCCAAAACCTAAAATTACATATATATATTTTTAAAATAATTAAATTTCAAAAAATTATAATCAATAAGTTATAATCTTGTTATTATTAAATAAGTATATAAAATTTTAATATTTGTTTACAGTAAAGATTTTTTAATTTTTTTATATTTACGTAAATATTTTTTATTTTAATAACTAATTAATTAGTTTTATTTATTATGTTATTATATACTATATGTATTTATTTAATGGTCAAACTAAGATTAATATTTTATTAGTCATTTTAAATGTAATATTAAAATTAGTTTCATAAGATAATTTGAAATTAATTTATCATAATAATTTTATATATTTGTAATCAAATCTATTAAAATATTGGACTAAATTTTATTGATTACCAAATATGTTTATTATTTTAAAATTAAACTGCTTGTGACTCATAGAAGAGAGAATAATGTTTTGAAATATATTACTTTAAACGAGTAAACAAGTAAAATAGTATCAAAAAATTTACATTGCTAACAAAAAATAACTCTAAAATGTGTTAACAGTAAATAAGTTCTGAAGAACTAGATATACATTAAATATATATTCCAAAAAACCACTTTAGACGTTATATTTTGATGCAATTTTTTATAAGTAATATCGAAAAAATAAGATCTTTTCATTCTAAAAAAATTTATAGTTTTATGTCAAGTGAATTTTTTAAAAATTTTCAATTGTGAATGACTAAATTTTTTTGAAAAGTAAAAAAAAAAATCTAGAGATCAAATTTTACTCTAAATATTTTTGTGCATCTTCTAAATATTTATTCAACACTGACAGAACAATTTAGATTAAATGATATGACATTTGTTAAGTACGAAGGGTGTTTTTGTCACTTTTAATAAATATAATATTTATTCCCTTTTTGTCGCTTTTGGGTTTTCAAGCAATTTATTTCTCTAAATTAGGTGAATTTTTATTCTAATATACACAACATAACAATTATAAGAAAAAATACCACTCCTATTTTCTACGAGATGCTAAAATAACATTTCCCTCCCCTCTATTTATAAAATGTATATTCTCCTCCCTTATAACTTTTAAAAAACCTAATTTTCATCCATTTTAATTTTTTCTTTGTGTTAACTAATGTTAACTTTATCTATTTTCAAGAAAAAATAAATTATTTTTTACAAAAATATCCTTTAACAAAAATTTTATTGTTTTGTCATTAAATTTTGCTTAACAAAATACTCTTTAATAAATTATTTTTTATTAATTAAATTATATTTTTACCAAAATATTTTTTTAAAATTAATAATTAGATTATTTTTTTCTAAGATATCCTTCAATCATTTTTTAATTATTAAATTATAATTTTACCAAAATTTTTGTTAACAATTATTTTTATATTTTACTATTAATTTTTTTATATCAATATATTATTTTAACATTAAATAAAAAAACCTTACTATTGTTAATATGTATAACAATTAATATATATTTACATTGAAAAATAATCTTACTAAGATTTTTATTTAATGTTAAAATAATATATTGATATCGAAAAATTAATAGTAAAATATAAAAAAATTGTTAACAAAAATTTTGATAAAATTATAATTTAATAATTAAAAAATTATTAAAGGATATCTTAGAAAAAAAATTTAATTATTAAATTTTTTTAAAAATATTTTGATAAAATACAATTTAATCAATAAAAAAATTATTAAAAAGTATTTTGGTAAGCAAAATGTAATGATAAAAAATAAAATTTTTGTTAAAGGATATTTTTATAAAAAATAATTTATTTTTCTTCAAAATTGGATAAAGTTAACATTAATTAACACAAAAAATTTAAAACGGATTAAAGAGGAAGTTTTTTAAAAGTTATATAGGAGGGGAATATACATTTTATAAATAGAGGGGAGGAGAATTTTATTTTAGTATCTTACAGGGGAAGGAAATGGTATTTTCTCTAATTATAAACTACGTACTTAGATAATAGAATCTAAAATACTTACTTCAGTACAATAACAAACTTGCTAGATATTTAATATTAAAAAAATACTATATATTTATAATGTTCTTTACTGATAACTGAATTATAATTTGTTGAAAATACCTTATTGCAGGTTGATTGTACTGGTACAAATATTAGTGAAGACATCTATCTTAAATTTTAGCTTCATACTTTGGACTATTTTATATTTTTTATCCATGCAAGACCGATTCTATCAGTTCAACCAGTAACTTATTGATTAAACCAAATAAGTAGTGAAGCAATACCTTTTCCGGTTCGGTTTTTTCAACTATGATTCAACCCGCTCTACTGACCGGTTTATCGGATCACGGTTTAAAACTAACAGACTTCGGAATACAAATTCCGGTTTATAGATTCAGATTCAAGATTCACAGCTCATCCTAATGGTTCAGGGTTCACGTCCAGCATACAGTGTTACGGTGTTATTTCACCAAACGAGATACACAAATCAACTGCGATTTACGATTTTGGATATGATGTTTACAGAATTTGGCTCTCAGGCTCCCCGCCAATGGTTCACCATTTTTGCGGTAAAGAGTTTTCAGGTTGCACATGCGGGGTTCAGCTTGCGGAATTAGTCTTGCCGTGTACTGTCCCCAAAAAGCAAATCAATTGAACTTTATGGTTCAGGATTCGTCTTCTAGGAATTTGTATACATCATTTCGTCTCTCACGGGTATACGAATCGTGTTTCGTGGATTAGGGATACGAGTTCCGTTCTTTCGGTTTTTTCTGTTTGGGGTTCAAGGCTCATGGTCGAAGTTTCTGAGCTTAAGTTTACGGTTGAGTGTTTACGCTCTCCTATTTGCGGTTTAATGTGACAATTTATTTTCACCACAACGAATTAACAACTCGTTTGCGTTAATCATGAATCTCATCTTCATTTTGTCTCGTCCTTACTTCTTCCACTATTTCATAACTACCACTATTTCATCATCTCCACTTAGAATACACTGAAGACCGACTGTTTTCTTATTTTACATTCTACGCGTCAACAATTCTATTTTTACATCGGAGGCGTAGCCACATCCATACTAACCAAGCTCACTTTTTCTTTTCCCCATAACATTGCACATTGAACTAAAGGTTTTGCATTCAGTAATTATACCGCAAACTGGTGATGAGCACCGACAAATTTATAGTGCGGTACAAAAAGTAATACATGAAAATATTAAATTAATTTTTGTTCTTAAACTCTAAACTCCCAATTCTACTGTCGATTTCATTCACACTAATTCCCAAAATTCAAACCCTACACTCTAAATTCTAAAATCTAAAGTATACCTTAAAAAAAAATTTTCATTACAATTTTTTGACAAAATTGACTATGTCATACATCTATTTTTAATATAACAGTGCCTAACCACATATTAAATATTGTTTAAATCACATTTATTATATTAAATTAATAATCTTTATATATATATATATATATATATATATTTTTTTTTTCTCTATTTGGGTCATAAACCCTTCAATTATATGTTCTTCATAGAACATCATTTGATCATTTTTTTTGTCTCCGGACCCATTCATTGCAAAGATTTGCATTGGTCCACTTATGCATATGAAGTTTGTCCAAAAAAAATTTTAAAACCAAACGGAGCCTTCCCCTACTCCTAGGGGTGTCCGCGGATCGGATCGGATCGGATATGACCAAAATTTCGATCCGATCCGCACTAAAATCATCGGATCGGATCGGATCCAATATCCGCAGTTTTTAAGGTTGGATCCGATCCGATCCGATCCGCACATTCAGATCGGATATCGGATATATCCGCAAAATACAAAAATATTTTTAAAAGCTTATTTTTATTAAAAAAATATCAATAAAATTTATTTTTTCTATTCTTTTAAATATGTTTACTCTTAAAATAATATTAAACATACTTTTCTTGAATAATAAATTAAAATAATTTAACATATATGATAATTATTAGTTAAAATAAAACATAAAAAGAATATTTTACTTATTTATTTCTTTATTTTTGCGGATACGCGGATATGCGGATACCAACACAAAATTCGCAATCCGATCCGATTAATGTGTGGATCCGATCCGATCCGATCCGAAAGCCTTGCGGATCGGATCCATATCCGCAATTTTCGGATCGGATTCGGATAAACACCGCGAATATGCGGATCGGATCCGATCCATGGACACCCCTACCTACTCCAGCGTAGAAAGCTCGGCTATGTGGTGGACACAAATCTTTCTCCACACAATGCCACGCTGCACCCACTTGCATGGCTCATGGACATGTGTTGCCGTTGCCTTCTTCCCGTCCAAAATCTGTAAATTTTTAAAGAGTGGAGATCTGTACAGTATAATTTTTCTAATAATAATAATAATAATAATAATAATAATAATAATAATAATATGATATGGTAATTATATGATAATAGCACCAGTTATTAATGACCAATTTATATTTTTCTAAATAAATTTATTTTAAGAAAATATTTTTATTATAATTATATTATAATTAATATTTAATGAATAATGCATAATTATACTAATTTAAGAAAATATCTTTATTATAATTAAATAAAATCATTATTTAATATATTATTAAACTAATTATCACTCGAAAATATTTTTAATCATTTTTATTATATTGATTTTAATTATATTGATACAATTTTAATTCTTATTCATTATCCAATGATTTTATTAATGGCAAGTTGTTACCTTAATGGTGATCCATTTATGTTGATAATAATAATAATAATAATAATAATAATAATAATAATAATAATAATAATAATAATAATAATATGGTATGATAATGATATGAAGTTGGTCTCAGTTACTCTATTCATGATAAAAAATAATTATTCTAATCATGATATGATATGATAAAATCATATAATTTTAACAAAATAAATATATGATGTATAACTAACGTAAATAATAAAAAATTATCTTAATAATAACTAATTTACATATTTATTTTTTTTTAATAAAGCTTATATATTGAGTTTTTTGTAGTACATGAGCCTAGATCTGAGAGTCAACTCATTTTCTTTAAATTTATTATTCTTCTTTTATTACTTCATAGAATGTATTCTTCGTTTTTCATCGAAGTTGGTCCTTTTAAAGTACAATTTATAATTTTGTATAGTATTTTTATATACTCATTTTATTATATTATTCTTTTGATAATTTAATGATTGTTCTTACTCCAACTTACTCTTTTCGTCTAATGTTCTTGTGCGATTGTCTTTTGCTGTAATCGTTTACAATGCATCACATCCATGAAATACCTCATCGAGTTATATTCACTGATTCGGATTCTAACTATATGGATGTAAGCGTCCAAAGAAGAAGCAGTAAACTCTATTTTATCGAATGATGGTTGGATTTACTCACATATTATGACCAACCTAATAGAATGTGGGTAAAATTAGTTTTCTTTGAGGAGCTCAATTTTTTATTGAGAAATTGTTTCCACGAAGCTTTGTAGGCCAAGTTCAAGTTCCATCCCCTCCATGCTTTCTACGTCTGTCCGAAGATCTTCGAAGTGGAGCACATAATGAGATTGAATTCCCTCAATTTAAGTTCAGTTTTGCTAAATTCATGTCAAACTCGGATATGCAATTTCAACGATTGGTAATATATTTAAATTTTCTTATTTTAAGTTTTTCGTTATTAAAATAATTTTATAACATATTATGATTTTTTCAGAAATTATCAATCTTCTTTTGCATCAATGGAATGCCATTGAGGGGAATAAAGGTCAGTTTAATTTCTCGGTGTGGCAATTCTATACCTTGCCATATTGCATGGATAGCGGATGATGAAGCTTATGTAACAAGAGGATTGTCTGAATTTGCACGAATTCTAAATGTCCAAACTTATGATGTTTCAGTTGGTTGTCGTTACGAGAATGACTCTAATCTATACGTGTCTAAGGACTAGAATAGATTATATATTATTTAAGTAATTTAGTTCTAATATTGGTATTTGATTAAATTCATTTTACATTAATTCAAATTTAAATTGTTGTCTCAATTTATATATTACGACTATTTTTATTGGATATGTTATTTTTAAATATTTTAATATAAGATTTCTTTTTTTGATATTTAAGTTTATTTTTTTCTTGGATATATGTATCACCTTTTTTCTCTTTTTGTATTTTAGATTAGTAAGCAATTCTTAATAAAAGTGTACTTAAAACAAAAAAAAAATTAAAATATCACTATTTAAAGAAAAAAGAAATGTACGTGAAAGAAAATAAAATGAAAAATTAAAATTGCTCTATTAAAAAAATTGTATACAGTTTGCGTATGAATATGGCTGGGATTGGAGGTTATATATAGATATCAAACATAAAAGCTTATTGAACGCATTGTGGAATATATATATATATATATATATATATATATATATATATATATAACTACCCATTCCTCACTTATTCACATACTCATGTATTTACTTTTGATCATTATACATATGCATTGATTTGTCTATATATATATATATAACAAAAAATATTTAATATATGTGATTTAAATATTTTTATGTATAATTAATATATATGTACGTATAAATAAAAAAATATTTACGTATACATAAATAAAAAAACTACTGTAACTTATGAAAATTACACATAATTTTTTTTCAAATGAATTTATTCTAATTATATTACAATTAGCTCATGAATAATGTATAATTATATTATTTTAAGAAAATATTTTTATTATAATTGTATCAAATTAATATTCAATGCATTATTAAACTAATTATCAATCATTAATATTTTTATTCATTCTAATTATATTAATTAATATAGTTCTAATTCTCATTTATGTGCAATAATTTTATTAGTAGATAGTTGTATCTACAAAAATTAATTCTATCCACAATTTTATTAGTAAATAGTTATATTCACAATAATTCATGCTATAATTCTCATCCATCCTAATAATGGTTGTTAATTATATGGTTCTTTATCTTCTGCTTTAATTAGTGGATAATAATAATAATAATAATAATAATAATAATAATAATAATAATAATAATAATAATAATAATAATAATTATTATTATTATTATTATTATTATTATTATTATTATTATTATTATTATTATTATTATTATTATTATTATATGGATACAAGATTAATTAGTTAACCAATTGAATTTTAATTATTATGTTTTATTTTCTACTCATATTTTTATTCATTAGTTATTTTATTTTTTATATTTATAGTAAATATTGAATGTAAAAAAGAAAAAAATAATATTGATTATTATCTATTTTATTTATTTAAATTTATAATTAAATTTGATATAATTGTAATAAGTATCTATAATTAATAGTAACATAATACTATAACTTTAAGTTGTATAATATAATAAAAAATAATGTAGCAATTTATATTTGCTTTCTATATAGCCAGTGGCGGAACTTGAAACAAAATTTTGGGGGGGCCAGATAGAAAATAATTGTCAAAATATTTTTGATATGGACCCCATTTAAAATAAGTTCGTCTAATCTCATCTCTCTGGTTTGGGTGATACTGCCAAATTTAAAGTCGTTTTTCAAGATTTCGTTCCAAAAAGTTAAGGTTAAAGTCATCACATGTAACTTTTTGAACTTTTGAAAGTTATATCTCACTTTCTTCGTGATTCGTTAAAGTAGAAGAACTATCTACATGTGTTAATTTTGTAAAAGTTATATGTTCTCCTTCTTAAATATTAGCATTCCTCTTAAAAAATGTATCAATTCTTTGATTTTTTATTATTATTTTATATAAAAATTTGAATATATATCCTGTAAAATATGTAAAGAAGAAGTTAGAAGGACAAATATTAAAATTTATAATATTTATTGAATTTTTTATCAATTTGTACAAATACAATAATATTAATACTTATTGAATATTCTATTATTTTTTATCATATAAAAAATTAAATTAAATAAATAGTAAAATATAAAGTAATATTAAATTAAATAAATAAAAAATATCTAATTTTTTATATTTGAACTTAAAGATAGAGAAAGTGTTGTTTATTGAACTTGTTAGATACTTTAAGTTATAGTAAAGTATTTAAGTCAATTGAACTATTTTTTATCTTCTAAAAAAGTACTACTAAGTTTTTTATAAAAAGTTTGGGGGCCATGGCCTCCGCTTGTCTGAACTAAGCTCCACCACTGTATATAGCAATAATATTATATATATTTATATATTTCTTTTTTTAGCGCTTTCCTAAAAATATTGGCACATAATTAATGTAGATATATAACATATATACTGAGTAATTATCTCCATTGAATTAATCATAAAGGTTAATAAAAGATAATAACATAATTCTACTTAATTGTAGCAAGTATCTCTATTAAAAATTAAAATTGCTCTATTAAAAAAAATTTGTATACAGTTTGCGTATGAATGGGGTTGAGATTGGAGACTATATATCAATATCAAACATAAAAGCTTATTGCACGCACTGTGGAATAATATATATATATAATATGTGATTTAAATATTTTTATGTATAATTAATATATATGTATGTATAAATAAAAAAATATTTAGAATTATTTAACAAAATTAATACATACTTATACATAAATAAAGAAATTACTGTAATTTATGAAGATTACACATAAAAAAAATTTTCAAATGAATTTATTTTAATTATATTACAATTAGCTCATGAATAATGTATAATTATATTATTTTACGAAAATATCTTTATTTTAATTATATCAAATCAATATTCAATATTAAACTAATTATCCACCATCGATATTTTTATTCATTCTAATTATATTAATTGATATAATTCTAATTCTCATTTATGTGCAATAATTTTATTAGTAGATAGTTGTATCCACAATAATTCATGCTATAATTCTCACTCATTCTAATAATGGTTCGTTAATTATATAGTTCTTTATCTTCTACTTTAATTAGTTGATAATAATAATAATAATAATAATAATAATAATAATAATAATAATAATAATAATAATATTATTATTATTATTATTATTATTATTATATAGACACAAGATTAATAGTTAACAAATTGAATTTTAATTATTATATTTTATTTTTTACTCATATTTTTATTCATTGGTTATTTTATTTTTTATATTTACAGTAAATATTGAATATAAAAAATAATAATATTGATTGTTATCTATTTTATTTATTTAGAGTCATAATTAAATTTGATATAATTGTAACAAGTATCTGTAATTAATAATAGGTTTAATTACTCTATTAGTCCCTATAGTTTTGCGAAATTTTCAATTAGGTCCCTATACTTTTTTTTCTTTTAATTTGGTCCCTGCACCAAATTTTTTTTTTCAATTAGGTCCCTCTTGACAGTAATTGGTTTAATTGTATAGGGACCCAACTAAAAAGAAAATAGTACAAGGACCCAAATAAAAGAAAAAAAGTATAGGAACCCAATTAAAAAAAATTTGGTACAAGGACTCAATTAAAAGAAAAAAAGTATAGAGACCTAATTAAAAATTTCGCAAAACTATACTATAGAGGCCAACAGAGTAATTAAACCTTAATAATAACATGATACTATAACTTTAAGTTGTATAATATAATAAAAAAGAACATAGCAATTTATATCTGTTTCCTATAGAGCAATAATATTATATATATTTATATATCTCTTCTTTTAGTTCTTTCCTAAAAATATTGGCACATAATTAATGTAGATAACATATATACTGATCAAGTATCTCCATTGAATTAATCATAAAGGTTAATAAAAGATAATGGCATAATTTTTACCTAATTGTAGCAAGCATCTCCATTAAAAATATTGGCTAATTATTACCGTGTATAATGAGTGTGTGTGTATATATATATATATATAAGGAATAATAGTGAATTGTAACAATTATTTATCATCTAAAAAATTCGTACCTCAGACATAGTTTTTTTTCTGTTTATTATTTTTCATACCTAATGGCCTACGATTCTATCAACAGTATTACCTATGGTAGATTATGTAATGAAAAAGTTTGGAAAATAAAGGCAAGAGTAACGAGTAAAGATGGTCTGCGAATGCTGTTGCAAGATCACGGACACTTGGAAGATAACTGCACGATGAATGTGGTATACAGAAAAGTTTTTGAGAGCTTATAATGAAAAGGTAATAACAAAATCTCTTAATTAAATTTATGAATTTATTAAAATTTATTACTATCAATTTAAAAAATTGACAAATTCTAGGTGCTAATGGGTAATGCATTCTTATTGTACATTTATAACTTGAGAATATTAGAATTATTATAAAAATCTGTATTATTTTATTCTCCTGATAACAATTTTATAATTACGTTAATCATATAATTTTGTATACTAACATTGATATAGTATTGTTTCAGGTATATATTTTGCAGGCATCAAAGGATAGTGTTGAGTTATTATTTAGTGGGTTTAAATTATTTATTGTTTATTGGAGAACTTTCTGCATTAGAATTTTCTAATAATTTGTTGTTCATTTTCAGCTGATTTTGATATATTCTTACACATATAACAATTTGTTGGTGGATTTAGGTATTACTAGATTATTTATGGTCACATTCAGTATATGTGTCTGATTTATTGAAAAAGTTAGATTACTAAAACCGATTAATAACTATTTTAGAGTTAATACAATTAACACTAAATTAAGAAAAAATAAATAATGTATAACTCATTACTTTTTTATTAGTCAAATTGTTATAATTCAAATTAATTTTAACAAAACAACTTAAAATTATAATTTCAATTTCACGTGTATGATACGGATAATTATACTTATTTTATTTATAATAGTGAAGAACAAAACTATAAAGTCTGTATCATAAAAAAAAAAATTATTAATTTTTTTCATTAACATCACAATCTAAATCAATCTAAATCGTAATTTATTTCTAAATCACTCTTTTCATATTCTTTGATTCTAGAACTTTGCCCTTTTTTTCTACTCAAATGTTAATAAAAATTCATTTTTCAACCTTTAATTTTTAGAACTTGCTCTTTTTTCCTACTCAAATGTTAATAAAAACTCATCCTCAAAGTGACATAACTTCACAACTTTTCCAAATTTCATCTTTTTTTCCTTCGACTCCAACGTTCTTCTTGTTTCTTATTGTTTGGTAGCTTCATCACTATAATAGCTAAGTTCTTTTCCCAATCTTTTCTCACAAAATTCTTTTAAATCATCTGAAAAATGTAATATATAGATTACATAACTAAATTATTCATATATGACACATGCTGTACCTATTATGGATGAAGAAAAAGTAAACATAAACTTAAATAAATATTTTACTAAGAAATTTAAAATACAAGTATTTAAAATAAAAAATAAATATAAACTGAAATATTATGCAGTATCCAAAATTTCCAGATTTTTTATAAAACTAAAGATTAATTTGAGTTCTTACTAAGGAAACACAATTACAAGCTTGGCCACATTTATTTTACTTTCTGTTATGTTCTTTTTATCTATACTATCAACAGATTTAAACAGTCATTGTGGTTAAGAGATTCAACATGAAAGAATATATATTGCATGAACTAAAAAAATAAAAATATATACAAACTAGAATGCTTAAGGCATTTTTCTGTGTGATTATTTGTTCCTGATTAAAAAATATGTTGACTTCATGTAGACAATGGTTGTTATTCTTTGGCAAAATTATTAAGGATTGAAAACTGCTTCTTTTTATCAGTTTTTGGGTAAATGAAATGGTTGAAAAAGTCTTTGGTATAAATATAAATATTTGTTGTCTTAGTTTTTGCAAAACTTCGTACTGACCTCTAAAAACCACTCATTATGGTAGTTTTTTATCACTATCACTATGATGGTTTCTAAAAATATAATTTTATGAATCATTGTTATACACCTAATGCGATTTTTTTTAATAAATTCAACTATAAGAGTATGATATAATTATTAAAGTTAAGTCTTTCATTCTTTCGCAATTGTATTAATCGCTGTCTAAAAATAATCAAGAATCAAGTTTAGTTAATATGTTTTGTTCGAGATTATATTGTTTTTACAAATTGAAAAAATTTAAGTGTAAATATTAAAAAAATCATATATTTCTTTTCTGTTCATTAAATAAAAGCATTTAAAAATTGTTATTTTTATCGCTTGTTTTAAGTTTTACGTTACAATATTAATTAACATACTGAATGATTGTTATATTCTATAATTCTACTTTAACATAGTGATAATTTTTTTGTTATCTGATTATTAATGTAATATATAATTTACTGCTTTAAATTGCATAAACTTCAGAAAATGAAAAGTGGTATTTGGTTATTTTGAAAAATTGCTTAATTTGTGAATAAGGGATTTGTTGCTGACTTTTCATTAGTGCAAGACACTCAATTTGTATAGTTATTTGGAGTTCACTTATTCAACATAAAATGAAAAAAAATTAATCATTAATACTTGGTGTTAATATAGTATATACACCATTTATTATATTTAAAAAAGCTTATTCAGTTAACCTACTGAATAAAGTTTGGTAGAATAAAAAACAATAACCAATCCAATATAGTGCATATAGTATAAAAATTGTTATGATTAAACAATAATATATTTAAAGTTAATCGTGTGCTTTTTAATTTTCACTTTATTTATAATTTTATAAATCTATTTTTATTAAATTATGATTCTTTAAATTCTTATTTTTTATCTAAAATTTTTCATACTTATTCTTAATAAATTTATTTAATTATATCTATATGTATATATATATTGTGTTCATACCCTGACCCAATGATAAGGCCCAGGTTTAAAAGAAAGGCCCAAACCAAGAAATTGGCCCTCACTTTACACTGACTTTTCTCTTAGGAGTCGGTTCCTACCACGATTTGCTCTAAGGAAGTCGGGAACAAGGATTAGGTGGCAGATAATACTAAAATAACTACCCCTAAAATCTCTCAACCCACTTTCAGGAGTCATATCTTAACCTCCCTAAGATAAAGGAACGGTTACTCACCTTAGAAGGTGAACTACTCCAACGGTGGTTATTGGCTCCCCACTATAAATACACTGACACCCCTCAGGTATCTCTAAGTCCCAATACTCTCTAGACCTGCTTACACCCTTGCTGACTTAGGCATCGGAGTGTCTTTGCAGGTACCACCCCTATTCGTTCACATACACAAATCGTAAGGGGCCTCCAGCGTGTGAACCTGCTCGGAGACTACCATCCTCTGACGATTGGGCCAACCAACAAGTCCAGTCCATTAATCTCTGGTTACCCATCGTAACATTGGCGCCGTTGCCGGGGACCCAAGAGATCAACCCATAATGGCAGACAATTCACCAGAAGATGGTCATACGGCGTCCGACTCAGAGCAAAAAAATCTGGACGCCGAAAATAATGACGCGGACCTGACCCATCACTAGGAGACAAACGACCAACACAGAGAAGACACTTCGGGGCTGAAAAATTCAAAGGTGAACTCCTCGGAAGGACGCGAGTCATGAAAGGAAGGACCACCCCATGCAACTAAGCTAATGGGACTGGTCCACGGCCACCAAGGTCGTTTGGAACAGCTGGAACAGGAGCTAGAACGACAAAAGGAAGTGGAGAGAAAACTAAGGGAAGAAATAGAACAACGAAAATAGTTAGAGGAAAAACTCTTAAAACTAGAATCCTCCCTTAGAAGTCAGAGCTCCCGCGACGACCGAGAAGAGTTGCCCCGGGAGGAGAGGATCCGTTCAGTGAGGATATAATGAGGGCAAAAGTTCCAAGGAACTTCAAAAGTCCTAATATGAACCTCTATGATGGAACCACAGACTCGAAGCATCATTTAAGCAACTTCAAAAGTTGGATGTATCTGGCTGATGCTTCCGATGCTACTCGTTGCAAAGCCTTCCCGACCACCCTGTCAAAGGCAGCGATGAAGTGGTTCGACAGCCTCCCTCCAAGGTCGGTCACCAGTTTTGAGGACATCTCGCAGAAGTTCTTAATGAGGTTCTCCATCCAGAAGGATAAAGTAAAGCACGCACAAAGCCTCCTGGGAGTAAAGCAGGAGGTTGGAGAACCTTTACGAGACTACATGGAAAGGTTCAACAAAGCATGCTTGGAGATTCAAGACCTGCCCACAGAGGCAATCGTCATGGGGCTAGTAAATGGACTTAGAGAAGGTCCCTTCTCCCATTCCATATCAAAAAGGCACCTCACCTCCTTGAGCAATGTACAAGAGAGAGCAGAAAAGTATATCAACATGGAGGAGAATGCCAGATTACGAGAGCCAAGTTGGCAACCTGGGCACCCCCATTCGATAAAAGAGAAAGAAAGGGAGCCCAAGAAAAAAGAAGAGGTCGGTCTCGACAGGACGAGGAGATATCACTCTTATACTCCTCTAAAAGTTTCCTTGGTGGATGTATACAGAGAAATCTGCAATACCAAAAGACTGCCACCTCCTAGGCCCATCAAAAATAAAAAGGGAGGAAGCCGCAGCGACTACTGTGAATACCATAAGATGTATGGTCACTCAACAAATGATTGCTACGACCTCAAAAATGTGATAGAAAAGTTGGCCAGGGAAGGCCGACTTGACAGATATCTCATGGAAAGGTCGGACAATCATGGGAAAAGAAAACGAGATGACAGGGATAGAAGAGACCCACCACCACAAACCCCAGAGAGACACATACATATGATCTCGAGGGGATTTGCAGGAGGGGGACTCACCAAGTCATCTCGCAAGAGACACCTCAAGCGAGTTTACCAAGTCGGGAGCGAAGCACCCGACCTCTCAACTATCTCATTTACAAAGGAGGATGGGCACGGAGTAATCCTTGGACACGATGATCCAATGGTGATAACCATGATCCTGACAAATGTCCATCTCCACAGAACTCTAGTAGACCAAGGGAGTTCAGCAGACATCATTTTCAAGCCCGTGTTCGACAAACTAGGGTTGGATGAAAAGGAGTTCAGGGCTTACCCTGATACCTTGTACGGTTTGGGCGATACGCCAATAAAACCACTAGGATTCCTACCCCTCCACACTACCTTTGGAAGGGGGGAGAAATCCAAAACTTTGAGCATAGACTTCATAGTCATTGACGTCGGGTCAGCATATAATGCCTTGATTGGCAGAGCTACCCTAAATCAGCTCGGAGCGGTGGTGTTCACCCCTCACCTTTGCATGAAATTCCCAATATATGCGGGGATAGCAATAATACGGGGAGACCAGAGATTGGCAAGAAAATGCTACAATGAAAGCCTTAACCTGAGAGGAAAGGGCAGGAAAGTTCACACCATAGAGCTCGGCGGAGCAAGAGCCAAAGAAGAGCTGCAGCCGAAACCAGGGGGAAAAACTGAAGAAATACAGGTCGGCGAGGAGGAAGGAAAAAATACCAACATAGGAGCCAGCCTAGAGAAAAACCTAAAGCAGAAATTGACAAAGCTCCTACGAGATAATTCCGACCTTTTTGCCTGGAAGGCCTCCGACATGCCAGGAATAGACCCCGAGCTCATGTCCCACAGGCTCTCAGTATATCCCGGGTCACGACATGTACAGCAGCGAAGGCGTAAGCTCGGCCCAGAACGAGCTCAAGCGGTGGAGGAGCAGGTACAAGCGCTCTTGGAAGCCAGCTTCATCAGAGAGGTTAAATATCCAACATGGCTAGCAAACATAGTGCTAGTCAAAAAATAAAACGGCAAGTGGAGGATGTGTGTTGACTATACCGACCTGAATAAGGCGTGTCCTAAATACCCATACCCACTTCCAAGCATTGACACTCTAGTAGACTCCAGCTCGGGGTATCAATACTTGTCGTTTATGGATGTCTACTCGGGATACAACCAAATCCCGATGTACAAGCTGGACCAAGAAAAGACATCATTCATCACGCCTAGAGCGAATTATTGCTACGTGGCCATGCCTTTTGGATTAAAAAATATAGGGGCCATATACCAAAGGCTGATGAACAAGGTGTTCGCTCCCCACCTCGGGAACTTAATGGAAGTCTACGTAGACGACATGCTAGAGAAAATCAGGGAAGAAACCGACCTCCTGACAGACCTCTCGCAAGTTTTCAACACCATAAGGTCACATGGGATGAGGCTAAATCCAGCAAAATGCACCTTCACGGTAGAAGCTAGAAAATTTCTAGGGTTTATGCTAACCCAAAGAGGAATCGAAGCCAATCCCGACAAGTGCAAAGCCATCCTAGAAATGAAAATTCCAACTTGCTTAAGAGAGGTCCAACAATTGAATGGCCGACTTGCAGCCCTCTCCAGGTTCTTGGCAGGATCAGCATTAAGATCCCTTCCACTATTCTCTCTACTACGAAAAGGATGCCGGTTCGAATGGACTCCAGAGTGTGAAGAAGCATTCCAGGAGTTCAAAAGGTTCTTGAGCCAACCCCCAATCCGACCTCTAATTGGGGAAGAGCTTGTCCTATATTTGTCCGTAGCAGACAAAGCTGTAGCATCAGCCTTGATACGAGAAGATGAGGTCGGGTAGCATCCTGTATACTTCACCAGCAAAGTTCTACAAGGCCCTGAACTAAGGTACCACAAACTAGAGAAGTTCGCTTACTCCCTAGTAATAGCCTCACGAAGGTTACGGCCTTACTTCCAGGCTCACACAATAAGAGTTCGAACGAACCAACCCATGAAGCAAATCCTCCAAAAGACGGATGTTGCGGGGAGAATGGTTCAGTGGGCAATAGAGCTCTCTGAGTTCGACTTAAAGTACGAAACCCGGACGGCAATTAAAGCCCAGTGCCTCACCGACTTCATAGCAGAGTATGCGGGAGATCAGGAGAAAAAGCCAACTACATGGGAACTATACGTAGATGGATCCTCAAACAAGACAGGAAGTGGGGCAGGCATAATATTAGTTAATGAAGGGGGAACACAAATAGAGGTTTCCCTCAAATTTGAATTCCCAGCCTCCAATAATCAGGCAGAATACGAAGCCCTGATCGCGGGGTTGAAGTTGGCAAAAGAAGTCGGTGCAACAAAAGTGATGATATTTAGCAACTCTCAAGTAGTAACCTCCCAAATAAATGGAGAGTATCAAGCCAAAGATCCGAATATGAGGAGATACTTGGAAAAAACCTTGGAACATCTTGGGCGCTTTGCAGAAACCGAGGTTAGGCATATAACTCGGGACCTCAACAACAGAGCAGACGCCCTCTCCAAGTTAGCAAGTACCAAACCAGGAGGGAACAATAGAAGCTTGATCCAAGAAACTCTACAAGAACCCTCTGTAGTTAAAACAGAGGCCAAACAAGATGTCCTTGAAGTCACCGGGTTGAACCTCGGGTGGATGAATCCCCTAGTTGAATACTTAAAATTCGACATCCTCCTTAAAGAGGAAAAAGAGGCCAAGAAAATCTGGAAGGAAGCACAATACTACACTCTGGTGAAAAATATCCTCTATAAAAGAGGAATATCAACACCATTGCTGAAGTGCATTCCGACCTCAAGGACCGCTGAAGTGCTAGAGGAGGTTCATAATGGGATCTGCGGAAACCATCTCGGAGCCAGGTCACTAGCCAAAAAGGTAATCCGAGCTGGGTTCTACTGGCCGACCTTGCAGAAGGATGCCACATAATTTGTGAAGAAGTGCCATCCATGCCAAATGCACGCAAATTTCCACGTGGCTCCCCCCGAAGAGCTCATCAGTATAACTTCTCCATGGCCTTTTGCAAAATGGGGAATAGACCTATTAGGACCTTTTTCCCAAGCCCCAAGACAAGTAAAATACTTAATAGTGGGAATAGACTACTTCAAAAAGTGGATAGAAGCAGAACCCTTAGCCACCATCACCGCACAAAGAAGTTGGAGGTTCCTCTACAAAAATATCATCACCAGGGAGTACCTCACTCCATCACCACAGATAATGGAATTCAGTTCACTGAATCAACCTTCAAAAGCCGGGTAGCCAGTATGAAGATTAAACACCAATTCACCTCGGTAGAATATTCACAAGCAAATGGACAAGGCGAGACAGCGAATAAAGTCATACTGGCAGGATTGAAGAAAAGATTACAAGATGCAAAGAGAGCTTGGGCTGAAGAGCTCCCCCAAGTATTATGGGCCTATCGGACAACACCCCATTCTGCCACAGGGGAAACACCCTTCCGACTTGCCTATGGCGTGGAAGCCATGATACCAGTAGAAATTAATGAGCAAAGTCCAAGGGTAATCCTCTACGATGAGATCGGGAGCATACGAGGGCACAGAGAAGAACTTGAACTACTCCCTGGAATCCGAGAACAAGCCCAGATAAGAGAAGCAGCATTAAAGCAAAGGATGACTACCAAGTACAACAAAAAGTCATTCGAAGGAGCTTCGCCCCAAATGACTTAATCTTAATCAGGAACGACATTGGAGTCAATAAATCTGGGGAGGGAAAGCTCGCTGCTAATTGGAGGGGACCATACAAAATTAGTGAAGTCCTAGGAAATGGTTATTATAAAGTAACCGACTTGAACGGCACCGAGCTACCTAGGTCGTTGCATGCTTGTAATATGAAAAGATACTACAGTTAAAAATGAACTTTACTCCCTGATGTACTCTTTTTCCAACTTCACGGTTTTTTTCCAAAAGAAAAGGGTTTTTCCTGAAGGGAGATTTTTAACGAGGCATCACAGTAGAGGCTAAGGGGCCATAAATAGTCAAAAACCCTTAGTAGCAGTAAAGTACCTTTGCAAATAAATAAAGATCTTTTTACAATATCTCTTATAAATTCCTTCTCGCTTTTCTTTCTTTCTACGAAACGCGCTGACTTAAGCTTGACAAAGCGTGAAAATCCCATTAACCGACCTAGATGGTCGTCAGGATAAAATGACGAGGTACAAGTCGGTGTAAAGAGGTTATAAAAGTAGATTGTGATAAACTCGGAAATCATCTGACTTACAAGTCGGAAAAATCGAGAAACAAAGAAATGCATCGCAAAAATAACCTAAGTCATAAGAACTCAATAAATCAAAAATTGGGTATAAGGAATACCAAAAAGAGATGAGAAAACCTATTGAAAACACCAAGGCAAAGGCTGTCCCAAGTCTTCGAGAAAAGGACAGTCAGCCAAGAAAAAGGTTTCTTTTAAAAGGAAGGATCAAAAAAGGATTTTTCAAAACCTAAAACAGAAAGGCATGCGCACAACCAACAAAGAGAGATAACATAAACCCTTATCCAAAAAAAAGGGGTATTTTGTTTACGGCCATAAAAGGCCAGCAAAATGTCATCACAAACATAAAAAGAAAAAAAATGTTTAAAAACGGGGGCCCACAGGCCGGACCCCCATATAGCCATAATAAACTTTTAGTTAGGAAGGATGTCACCACCAGAGCCGGGAAGAGTAGTCGGAGCACCACCAGAGTCAGGGAGAGTAGTCGGAGCGCCATCAGAACCAGGAAGAGAGGTCGGAGCCATATCCATGGGGGACAGAGTGGGAGTTCCGGGAGCCTTTGGAGAACTTGGGACATCTTTTGGCCGGGAAGGGGACTCCATTACCCTCTGCCCCTGAGTCTTCAGCTTGGACTCGAAAATAGGTCGGGGAGGAGAAACGATAGCCCCGTCGACCACAATCTTATCCGGGTCCAAAGGAGAGAGATCCAGGTCGGGAGCAAGGACCCCGACCTGTTCTTTGAAAATCCTCCACGCTTCTTCAGCCCCATCAGCAATGGAGTCCTCCAACTCCGCATAGGCATCCCGAGATCTCATCAAATTCTTCCTCACCTCCACGAGGTCCTCGAACAAACTCGTATAACTTTGCTGCGCCTTCTCCTTCAGGCCCTCCGCCATGGAACACTGGGCCTGCAACTTCCTCTCCCTGGCCATCCCTCTCTTCCTTCAATTGGCGACCTCCTCCCTCAGCATATTCTCCCCCTCTTGATAAAAGAGAATCCTCCCCTCAAACTCTTCAACCCTCAGGGATGAACCCAAAGAGCTAAAGGGAGTCTTCTCAAAAATATCCAGAAACTTCGTGCACACCCTTGCCGCCCTGATACTCTCCGGAGCCATAATATTAACAGAAGCATCATCCATACTTATACGAGTATGAGGATAGATATGCTTCCGAACAAACTGAGGCGCATCCACCTTGGCCTCACCTTGAAAAGAAGAGCTAGACTCTAAAGTCTTGTGCTTCTTCTTTTCTGGCTCAGGGGAAGATCGGGGAGGAGGGGACGGCAGAGAAGAGGCTGAGGAAGAGATGACAATAGGTTGGGTGGGGTCCCCAAGTTGTGAGAAGGGGGGAGGGGAAGGAAGAGAAGGACCAGCTGCCCTGGCGCCGCCGACTCTGGCGCGAGACCTCGCCTTGGCCTCCTGAACTCTCTGATAAGATTTCCTGAAATTCTTCTTCACCATCTCTGTAAAAGCAATTAGGAAGCCAAAGTCAGTAAAACAAGTCCGAGAAAACAACCCTGATGACCATCAGGTCGAAAAATATGAGAAACAAATAAAAAAGCTACCTAGTTGAGCCTGGACAAAGGTCGGAGACCCTTGGAGGAACCTTTTTGTATCCAGGTAAGGGGCTCTCCCCCATACTTCTCGGAGGAACCCCACAATGGCCGCCTCTACCTCATCCAAATCATCCAAACTATATTTTCACAAGGAAAGGCCTCTAGCCAGTACAGGGGAAAGCGAGGAGAAAAATCTTGGTCCAGGAAAAAGGGGTGGTGACCCTCTACAGATTGCACTTTAAAAAAGAAGTTTTTAAAATCATGGAAGGATTCGTCAAAAAGAGTAAAAATTCTCTGGCCTTGTATAGCCCGAAAAGACACCAACTGCTGTTTGTTATTTTGCCCACTGAAGGGCTTAGTCATATGGAAGAGGAAAAAGAAAATCTTCAAGGAAGTCGGAAAGTCTAATGCATGGCTGATAAATTGATAAATTTTCAGAAAACCCCAAGAATTAGGGTAAAGTTGGGTAGGAGCAACACGGCAATGACATAAAACGGCTATCTCAAAGTCGGAAAAAGGAAGAAAAACGCTTAAACGGGTAATCAGGCTCTCATACATATAGAAAAAATGAGGGGCTGCCTCAGAAGTCCTCCCAAAACAAACCCGGTCTTCCGGACCCGGGGCAACCAGTTCATATTTCGGCTCATCCTCATCAGAAGTACAAAGCCTATGACGTATGCGGAGATCGGTGATATAGTCAGTATCCACCCAAGGTTCTTCCCCAAGATCCGTACCGTCAACCCATGATGAAAGAGACTCTAAGGTAGACATCTTTTTTAAGGAAAGGGGGCAACGAATCCTACAAAGAAAAAAGGAAAGAAATCAAAATGAAATCTCTGAGGGTCTGAAGCAGAAGTTTCCAAAACCAGCAGAATTGCTAAAACTACTGTCAACACTCCTCCAAAACAAAAACATGCAAATGAAAGCATTTGTAAAAGAGGAGAAAAGAAGAACTAACCTTTACTTCTGAAGCAATAGGAACAGCAACAGTCGACCAAAGACGAGAACGAAGCTTTCTCCAGAACAAGAGTATGCGAATATGAAGTTTTCATAAACGAAACAACGAAAGAGAGGGAAAGTATTTATAAACACGCTAGGGGCATAATGGTAAAAACGGAGGTAGTCATTAATGGGTGAACCGTTACCAATGCAACTGATCCCCACGTGTGGATACGCGAACTCCTAAACGGACGCGACGCTTGATTAGACGCGACTGTGGAGAAATTCAAAAATCACGTCGGTTCCGAAAATCACGTCGGTTCCTCTGCAGGTCGGTTACAATCCCGAGTTAGAATACTCGAACCCAACTCCTGAAAGAGATTGGGCTCGAGTAGGGGCACTATTCATACCCTGGCCCAACGATAAGGCCCAGGTTTAAAAGAAATGTCCAAACCAAGGAATTGGCCCTCACTTTACACCGACTTTCCCCTTAGGAGTCGGTTCCTACCACGACTTGCTCTAAGGAAGTCGGGAACGAGGATTAGCTGGCAGATAATACTAAAATAACTGCCCCTAAAATCTCTCAACCCACTTTCAGGAGTCATATCTTAACCTCCCTAAGATAAAGGGACGGTTACTCATCTTAGAAGGTGGAACTATTCCAACGGTGGTTATTGGCTCCCCACTATAAATATACTGACACCTCTCAGGTATCTCTAAGTCCCAATACTCTCTAGACCTGCTTACACCCTTGCTGACTTAGGCATCGGAGTGTCTTTGTAGGTACCACTCCCATTCGTTCACATACACAATTCGGAAGGGGCCTCCAGCGTGTGAACCTGCTCGGAAACTACCATCCTCTGACAATTGGGCCAACCAACCAACAAGTCCAGCTCACTAATCTCCGATTACCCATCGTAACATATTGTATGCAGTAAGTTTAATCTATTATTTTATTATATGTTTATAAATTTATCGTGTGCTCTAAATTTTATGTTATAATATTAATTAATATGTTGAATGATTATTATATTTTGTGATACTGCTTTAACATAGGAATAATTTTTTTATTATTTAAATATTAATAAAATATGTATATTTTTATCCAATATATTTTAGTTATATCCTAATATTTTTTATTTAAAAATTTCAAAAATACGTTGATTCCATATAATTGCACCGATCATCACACTAAAATAGAATACATGACAACATTTCGCTTTACCAATGGTTTTTTTTTCTTTTGCTCATGAATCTTACAAAAGGTTTTTAACTGGGCCATATACAAAAGGTATATAAATATCTTCCTGAACTTTTCATTGGACTGTGAGCCTGTTACGGCCTGCAAAACAATAGGCCCAGAAATTCTGTTGTGTGAGTGAGTGTATAGTGTGAGTGTGTTAAAAAAAAAAAAAAAAAAAATCGTAGTTGAAGGCTTGGTTCAAATGGTATATCATATCCCTCCCAGACAATCAAGTGAATCAACTATAAATAAAAACACCCACAAACCATTCTTTTTAGTTTCCATCCTCCTCTTCAAGATTGTTGAAAGTAGCATAGGCCTAACACAGATATCTGTATACTTCTTGCAAGTTGTATTGGGTTCAAGTTTTAACTAAGATTGGATATTATTTAAGAATTTATAATGTATATTCATGCAGTATGTGTGAGTGTGTTGTATAGATATGTGATATATGGGTGTAATGTCTAAGATTAGAGGCGGTCCAATTCACTTGACTAAAAAAAATTTGTTGAAAAAGGCATGTAAAACAAAAATATTAGTAAAATAAAAAATAAAAATTATTATCGTTAAATTTATAACTTTTTCAGCAAAGAGCTTGACGACTACAATTCGATTTTTTTTCTCATTCTGTGTTTGTTTCCCACTAAAATCGCTGGATTTCCAAATAAATATTATGATTAGCACTAGTGACGGACTCAGGAAATTTTAGGAGTGGGGACAAAAATATATATATTAAATAAGTTTTGTTAAAATATTATTAATTATATGGAGATATAAAAATTAAAAAGAGTTAGTGAACACTTTTATTCTTAAAATACTATTCATTACATATAATTTATAAAAAAATATTTTTTTTATTTCTAAAATTTAAAATTAAAATATTTTAATTAAATTATAGATAACTTATTATCCTAACTAGTCTTTTTATACACATTTAATAATAAAAGACTGAATTTACTGGCATATTAGCGCCTAATGATACATTAGTATTTATAATTTGAAATTAGAATTATATATAAATACTAAAAAAATTAAATCTTTATATAAAAAATATGTTTATATAAAATAATAAAAATATAACTTACAATTTTTTTTTTTAAAATAATTAAATTTGTTATATATTTTTTAATTTAATTTTGATATAATGTTAGATAAAAGATTTTATGTATCTGTTTAATTATATATTGTAATTAAAATATTTTTTTTATTATTTTTAAAAATAAAAAATATATTCTAAATTAGTAAATTAATCAGTTCATTTTATAAATGCAACATAGATACATATAATAGAACAAAAGATAAAAAAATAAGTAATAAGGATGAATAAATCGAGAATAAAATAAAATATATAAAGTCACGAAAAAAATAAAATATTAGATTAATACCTAAACTATAATTGTTTGAATTAAAAATTGCAATTGAAAATATCAAAAAGAGAAATAATAAGATTGAAAGATACATAGAGTCATGGAGAGCTATATAAAAAAATTGGAGAATTTAAAATTTATTTTTTGATGAAGAGAAGATGACCATTAGACAATGAATAAAAAAAGCAGGTTTGAAAATATAAAAATAAAAAGAGGGTTTAAGAGAATAAAGAAGTGACGGTACAATAATTAAATTTGATTAGATTAAATAATAGTTAAAATGATAAAAAAATAAAAAAATAAATTTAAAACTTTAGCTAATTAAATTTATTTTATTTGTAGTTGTGTCATTTAAAATTTAAAATGGAGGAATATTATATATAACAATATTTTTTAAAACAAAAATTAAAAACACCGTAGGGACAAGTGCCCCCCCTCATTGTGCTTGGATCCGTCCCTGATTATTAGCACGCTTTCTTTTTTTGATGACGGGCGGACATTACTTTTCATTTCTACTTGGTCTTCAGATTCACATTTCCCCGTTTCAGTTATCTACTCTGGTTTCAGTGTTTGATCACCAACCTGTTCGATTTTGGTGAGTTTTAGGAAATGCCTATCACAATGAGGCGCAATATTAGCCTATTCTCTCTGACACAAGTTGCTGCTTTGTTAGTAGGTTTTTTTCAAAATTTCATTTTAACCCTAGTTAAGAAGACATATTATATAGTAGTCTTCAATGCTTAATATATTTTTATTTATTTCTTTTTTTTTTTTATGTTAATAGGCCTATAAAAAATCCAGACAAGTAAATAACACCTATAAAAGAATGGGTCAAAACTTTGCTTCAATGCTTGTTAAATTATGAAAAAAAAAACTTAAAACTTAGATTAAAAAATCCACATTCATGAAAGGATGAATTCCATCTTATGAATTAAAAGTCTAAAAAAATTTAATATAAAAAAAAGTTTGAGAAAAGTTGCTCTTTCTGTAAATGAAGCATGAAAAAACTCTAAAATTCTTTTATTTTGAAATGCAATTTTCATTTTGCAAGCAAAACTGTTCGAAAAGTTAGTATCCATTTTCTTATAAAAAAATTAGAAATATTTTATTTGAGCTAATAATTATAAATTATTATGCAGAAATTTTTTTTGTTTAATAACTAAAAATATTTTTTATTTGTACAAATTAAATCATTTTACCTTTGACTTGTTATGAATTGTTATTAGATATTAGTAATTTTTGTTTTGGTAATTAGTTTATGTTTGAGTTGAAAATGAAAATTAAAAAGAAAAGTATGAGCTAAACTGTAACAACTCTGATTTTCGAGTACATGAGATCTTTTCTGAAAGTACAGATTTCTCCGGAAGATCAGTAAAGGGAACACCTCTGTTATATCATCAAGCATCTCAATGCTCATTATCATTATGTCATCCTTAAGCTAGAACCTCCTCTGAGGCAAGCTCGATAATGCAATCGCGAAGAACCTAGTTTTTGAACCGTATCGGTTGGCAGTTTTGATTCTGATTTTCGTAAATAGTCTCTGTTTGACGAACCGGACTCGATTCATGAGAGGAGAGAGATAATAGTATAATATTATCATTATATTAGTATTAGAAAATGCTTGAATGATATTATAAGGTTACCTGGTCTGTTTTTGTTAAAAACAGAAAATCGGTTTAACCGGGTTTACGGTTTACTGGTGCAGCTTAGCACCAGCACTCTCTGATGAATTTAGCAATGCTAAGGCCTTATTATACATGTTCTATTCTCATAATAAATATGTTACTAGTGTCATTTATGCTAGTAGCTTAGAAAATAATTTTTAGAGATGTTTTTACGAGTGTTCCGATACACCTAGTTTTAGTAGTTGTATACCAGAGATATTTTAATATTATTTTAATCCACCTCCAAGCCGACCAATCACAACTCACCTTACACCCCCAAGACCTCCAAGGCTGTTTCATTTCATCATTTTGGCCGAAAATAACAAGAGAGAAAAGAGAGAAACTTTCATGAACATTTAATCTTCAAAGCTTGATTTCTTCTGAACTAAAACTCAAATCAAAACTCCGATTTCACCAAAATGATCCTCTCTTCTTCTTCTACATAACCATGTAACTTATCAAGGATGGAAATAAGGTGAGATGGCTGTTCCTTTCCCCTTTCAATTCGGTTTTCAAGGAAACATGCTTAAACAAGTGTTTTCTTGATGTTCTTCCTTAGATCTCTTGCTTAGCTTGACTTGTGGGCCAAAGATCTTTGATTTCCTGCACGTTTAAGGTGATGATAACCTTCCTAAGATGCTTCTGAAGTTCGTTTAGTTGATGGTTTAGAGTTTTAAAGTTGTTCTTGATGTGTTTTAGGAGGAAAAAGTGCTTTAAGAACACTTCAAAGAGTAACCGGATTTGGAGCAGCAAATCAAGGTAGGGTTTGACGAATTTAATCTTGATTGATTGTGTTTGAGTTGTGTGATTATTATATGGTTTGTCTGTGCTCTAAATTGATTGTTTGTGTGAGTAATTCTTGTTGAAATTTTGGTGAAAATTTGATGAAATTTGATGAAATTCAAGCTATGAATGTGTGTTCTTGTGGCTGCTGGAAAACGAAACCCTAGGCTCTAAATTGGGGTTCAATTTGTGTTAAAATCATATAGAAAATATGGGGTTTTAGTGGCTGAGAATTTATTTTGAATTTTGGTAAAAATCGGTTGCTGAAAAGACTGAAAAACGGGTAAAAATAGAGAAAGAATTTGAAGAATATATGAAGAACATGAAGAACACTTTGAGTGTGGTGAAGAACATTGAAGAACACCTTTTAGATCTTAGAAAGGGCAAGAAAGTAAATATTTTGGTGTTTGAGGGGTTATTTGGTAATTTCTGAAAGTTAGGGTGGTTAAAGTAGAAATATTAAAAGTTACGGGTGGTAAAAAGTGAATTTTAAAGGCTAAAGGTAAAGATAAGGTAATTTTCAAAAATTTAATGATAAAATAATAAATAATAATAAAATAATGCGGAAAAGGCAGTTTTCTGAAAAAGTTTTAGAAAGACAACTTTAAGTGCAGAATCTCATAATTACCTTCATAAAACACTTAGGGGGTGGTAATAACATGTTAGTGAGGCAAAGATAAATAAAAGATAAAAAGTTAAAGAAAAGATAAAAACCAAAAACAAAGTCCGTAAAATTTTAACGACAGAAAAACAGACAGAGACTAGTGAACGAACTAGGGCAACTTGGTTAGTACTTGAGTTGCGACTAGAGTTAGGTATAATATGAAAAGTTAAACTGTTTCAGTATAGACTTAATGAACCTATACTTGGGACAGGCTAACTATTCATACCGAAATTTACATAAGCTTTAAATACATACGTTAAGCAGAGAAATCAGAGCAGAGTAGAGAAACACAGAAAACAGAGTAACCAGAGTAAAGTAAAGAGATAAAGAGAAAAAGAGTAATATAGATACAGATGAAAAGAGTAATCAGAGAAGAGAAAAGAGATACATAGAAAAGAGAAACCAGAACAGAGTAAAGAGATATAAAGAGAAGAATAATATAATAAAGATATATATATATATTAGTTACTTGATGCAACCCAGAGCTATATTTATATATATATTAGTTGCTTGATGCAACCCAGAGCTATATTTATATATATTAGTTGCTTGATGCAACCCAGAGCTATATTCAATATATATTAGTTGCTTAATTATACATCATTAGTCCGATCCTTTGTAGGAACTACACGTAATAACGAACTTGCAAAATGAACCCGCATCGCTAGCTTGGAAGGCTAGGGGTTATAGTCGACGTTTATTGATTGACTGCCTACGGCTCCATTGCGTGTGCTCGGGATAGGAATTTTTGGATTGACTATTACTATAGCCTAATCTATTTATATAATAGATATATAGAATATTATTCTAAATTTTCAGTTTTATTGGATGGACTGATGTAGACAACAAACATTTAATGTATTTTATAAGAAGAAAAAATATTTTGAATGGAATATTTGAATGGAATTCCTACAATAAACCTTTACGTTTCCACATCAAAGTTACATATATTACTTCATTTTTGTTTTCCATTTTATGCCTATTGGTGTTCCAAAAGTTTCCTTTCGAAGTCCTGGAGAGGAAGATACATCTTGGGTTGACATATAGTGCTACTTGTCAGATATATATGGGTTATATGGGATTTCGGTGAATAAATATGGAAATCGGGGTAAAAGGATATGGATATCATTATGGGAGAAGTTGATCGTTGAAATGATTGATATAACAGAATTTTCTATCGGTATCTATTTTTATATTTCATATTTATCTTACTATATTTATCTTACTAAATAATCTTATTTATATATTATTATATTTAATATTTAGTTTAGAATATTTAATGCATATTTCATTTAAATGTATATTTAAATAGGGAAACTAAGTTACCTACAGCAATTTTTCGCTTCCCCAGAGCAGAGCAGAGTATATATATATATATATTCCTACAGTAAGCAGAGGCTGTCTCAAATGAGCGGCTATTATTATATGCGCATTTATTTAGGAACGGAAAATCATATCCGGGAAATCGGGATTACTCGTGACTGGATAAATGTCGGGATTGCGGGCAGCCAACCGACACATGAGCTCATGGCCTGCGCTAGGGCTAGACATGCATCATTCTTGTCTGCGCATCATTCTCTGTTGCATTCTTTTCTGTGTGTGATCTACTTCTTTATGTTTGTCTGCTTGTATGTTATTTCTGTGTTTTATTTTCTTGTATTCTTTTGTTTGTGTTCTGCTTTTTGTTGTCTCTACTTTCTCTTTCTATCTTTATCTTCTGTTTACTGTTTCGCTATATTATGTTATTCGTCTACTAATCGACCCCAAATAAATGAACGTAACTAATAACCCCAGCCCTACTAAGAACTCCCCAGTTCTTACCCCTTCTCTCTCCCTTCCCCCTTCAGATGGAAGTAAGAGTACCTTACCATAGTTCGCTGATGACCGTTCGCAAGAAGATGATTCTGCTCTAGATAGTCTTCTGAGTCTAGGGTGAATATCATTCTCTGTTTATATGTATATACTGTGAGACCAGCCAACGTCTGCACCCCGCTTGTATGCGCACTTTAACCTAAATCCTGTGTATGAGATTTTTGTTGTGTGGTTACTTCATGAGGTACCAGAGAGACGTCCTGTGGAAAAGTCTGATCGTGCAGAGGAGTAGCAGATGATGTTCTATCTTTTGATGGCGTTCCACCTGACTTGAGTTGTGAAGACTTAGAACGTACTTTCCCTCGCTGTAGTAGTTTAGAGGGACTAGGTGAGTATAGAATCTAGGCTAGCCTAAGTGCCAGCTTAGAGACCTCTTGAACAGGTCAGGACCTGGGATGTTGTATGTATATATATATATGTATATAATTATTATCTAGCTATATCTAGGGGTGTTCTAACTAAAGGTTTATACTCTAATAAAGGCTGGATAACTGAATGTTGCTAGTTACTCGTGATGTATTTATGTGTGGTTGTTTATAACTGTTTTATCTGTTATTACTTGTGAATTGATTATGAGTGATTCTTTCTATTAATCCAAACGTTTTCAAAAAAAAGAAATACACCTCGCAAATTAACTATGCTTTTTTAACAACGAATCAGGCTCATATGATAAATAATAGATAATAATTAGGAAGACAAATTGGTAGCGCTCAGTTTTCGATATGATCTAGACATATTGAAAATTGGGTCGTTACAATTTGGTATCAGAGCAGTTCGTTCCCAGTAGAGCCTGGGGAATGGACTGACTATGCTTCATTGCATACTCTGTTGTGTGTCTCATGCGTATAGGATATCCCAGTGATATATGTTGCATGCTTGTTTCTGTGTTTTCATTTTGGGAATGTTCACACTTGACTTGAAGTGTTAAGACTGATCACCTTAACAATGATTGTTTGGTGTGAACAGGACTACAATGGGTTCACGGAAACGAGGCGTACGGGAAGGAATTCCTAATGTTAACTACGAGAGGGAACAGGAAACGTTTATGGCTACCATGAACAACGTGGCTGAAGTAGAGCGTGAAGCTGCTGTAGCAGCGACTAGGGCTATTGAACGTCTCGGAGTGAGAAATAGGAACGAGAATGAATACGGAGAAGATAATGGGAATGATGAGAACAACTTAGGGCATCCTGAAAGACCTATGACCCTTGCGACCTTTCTGAAGGTTAATCCGCCTAAGTTCAAGGGTACACTTGTTGCGACTGACGCTGATAACTGGTTTCGAGGTATTGAACGATCACTGAGAGCGCAGCATGTTCCGGAAGGACAACACATGGAGTTTGCTACTTATATGCTCGAGGGAGAAGCTGAGTACTGGTGGCAGGGGATACAGCGACTGCTACAACAGAATGAAAATGACATTCCTTAGGATATCTTTAGGGACGAATTTTATAAAAAGTATTTTCCGGGAGCAGCACGAGATGCTAAGGAGATAGAGCTTATGCAGTTGAAACAAGGGGATATGACTATTGCTGAGTATGCCCGTAAGTTCGATGACTTGTGCCATTTCTCCAAGATTTGTCAAGGAAACCCAGAAGACTTTGAGGAATGGAAGTGTTTAAAGTTTGAAGGAGGACTCCAAGAAAAACTGATGAATTCTGTTGTTTCGCTAGAGATACAAAATTTTGCTGAACTAGTGAATAAAAGTAAACTAGTGGAAGAATGTTCAAAGAAGGTGGCGATAGCTCGAGCAAGTCGTAGGGAGGATTCACAAAGAGATTTTGTTCAAAATTTAGCCCATAAGGGTCGCAACTTTAAAGCCATTGGTCAATTCCAGCGTTGGAATGGAAACCACCGAGATGTCAGCCTTCTAACTCGCAATAATGGTAGTGACAATAACCGTGACATTAAACAAGGACATGAGAGTCAACCTCACCAAGCTCAAACTGGTGTAGTATGCCCAACTTGTGGAAAGCATCATGGTAGTAGGCTTTGCCGGTTCAGAATAGGTTTATGTTACTACTGTAATAAGGAAGGACATCGGGCAAGAGACTGTCGAAAAAGAATGGTAGATGAGTCCGCTGGAAATACTATAAAGTTTGGATTTATCGCTCAAGGTAAAGTAAGGCAAGGCAATGGTAAATGAGCCCGTCAGGCTTACATAAACCCTGCATGTAAGCAATGCAGAAAAGAGTATAGTAACAGGTCTTGCCAGTTTGGATCACCTAACTGCTATACTTGTGGAGAACTTGGACACATTGCCAAGGATTGTCCGAAGGGATTTACTCGAAATCCAGTTAGAACCCAACAACAAGGACGAGTGTTTGCTATCACTATTGACGATGTTGTGCAATCGGATGCCCTCATTCAAGGTCAGTGTTATGTCAAGAATCGATTTCTAACTGTACTGTATGATTCAGGTGCATCGCATTCTTTATTTCTCTAACTATTGCTCACGAGTTAGGATTATATTTCTTTAAATTGAATTTTTACTTGATTGTCCATACATCTGCATCCCAAAATGCTTTGACCAGTTTAGTATGCCTGCAAGTACCATTCGCTATTAGGAACAGAACTTTTATACACGATCTAATCTGTTTGCCTCTATGTGGTTTAGAAGTTATTTTAGGATTAAATTGGTTATCTAAGTATCATGTTTTCCTTGATTATTTTAAAAGAACTGTTGTTATTCCATCTGATAGTTTATGTACTAAACCATTTCTATCCCACACCTTATATCTGAATTCTGTAAGAGTTACCTTAGGCGGAAGTGATTGTGAGGGGTACGTTCTGTTAGCGGCTAGCTCGAATGATAGTGAATTAAGCTTAGAACGAATCCGAATGGTGAAGGAATTTCCTGATGTTTTCTTGGACGACATACCTGAGTTTCCTCCTCAGCGAGAGATAAAATTCAACATTGATCTAGTACCTGGAACCAGACAGATTTCCATAGCACCACACTGGATGTCACCATTGCTTGCAGAGCTGAAGAAGCTGTGAGATAGGATCGTAGTGGCCTATAGAGGTACAAGAACAGAATTTGTGTACCTAACTCTGGAGAATTGCAACAAAAGATTCTTGCTGAAGCTCACCAAAGTAGACTTTCTATGCATCCTGGAGTGACAAAGATGTATCGAGATTTGAAACAAATGTTCTGGTGGTCGGGCTTAAAGAAAGAAGTAGCTGATTATGTCTCAAAATGTTTAACCTGCCAGAAGGTGAAGGTGGAACATCTGAAGCTGTCAGGAACCCTGCAACCCTTAGAAATACCACAATGGAAATGGGAGCAGACCACTATGAATTTTATCACGAGATTGCCAAGAACCTCAACAGGACGTAATGCCATTTGGGTGATTGTGGACAGGTTGCCAAAGTCGGCGTGCTTCTTTTCGATTCGAGTTGACTATACTTTAGAAAGGCTAGCACGGATATATATTCAAGAAATCGTACGATTGCACGGGATACCTTCGTTAATTGTTTCAGATAGAGATCCGATGTTTACTTCCAGATTCTGGGGAGCTTTTCAGAAAGCGTTGGAAACAGAATTGCATACGAGTATAGCATACCATCCTCAGATAGACGGACAAACAGAGCAGACAATCCACACATTAGAAGACATGTTACGATCATGTATGATAGACAACCAAAGCAGCTGGGATAAGTATTTGTTGTTGGTCGAATTTGTCTACAACAACAGTTGCCAATAAAGTAACGGGATGGCACCATATGAAGCTCTCTACGAAAGAAGATGTCGGACACCATTGTGTTGGAATGACGATGGAGAAGCTAGTGTCTTAGGTCCAAACTTAGTGTAAGAAACTACTGAGAAGATAAAGGAGATTTGTTAGAAGATCCAGACAGCACAAAGCTGTTAAAAGAGCTATGCCAATAATAGACGTAGACCCTTAGAGTTTAGTGACGTAAACCGTGTCTTTCTAGAAGTAACTTCGATTACTGGAATAGGTAGAGCCCTTAAGACTAAAAAGCTTAACCCTCGATATATAGGACCTTTCCAAATACTTAAAAGAGTCGATCTAGTAGCTTATCAAATAGTCCTTCCTCCTTATTTATCAAACCTTCATGATGTTCTTCATGTCTCGCAACTTAAGAAATATATTCCCGATAAGAGTCACGTTTTACAACTAGAGACAGTACAGTTACGAAATGATTTGACATATCAAGTATCACCAGTTCAGATAATAGAAAGAAGTGATAAGCAGCTAAGAGGCAAAGTTGTTCGCTTAGTCAAAGTAGCTTGGGAACCAAGAGGAGAAGAAGAGCACACTTGGGAACTGGAAGATAAGATGAAAGCTAATTACCCGCATCTATTCCTAGGTAACTGAAATTTTGAGGGCAAAATTTTCTTTTAGGAGGGTAGAATGTAACAACCCTGATTTTCGAGTACATGAGATCTTTTCTGAAAGTACGGATTTCTCCGAAAGATCAGTAAAGGGAACACCTCTGTTATATCATCAAGCATCTCATGCTTATTATCATTATGTCATCCTTAAGCTAGAACCTTCTCTGAGGCAAGCTCGATAATGCAATCGCGAAGAACCTAGTTTTTGAACCGTATCGGTTGCCAGTTTTGATTCTGATTTTCGTAAATAGTCTCTGTTTGACGAACCGGACTCGATTCATGAGAGGAGAGAGATAATAGTATAATATTATCATTATATTAGTATTAGAAAATTCTTGAATGATATTATAAGGTTACCTGGTCTGTTTTTGTTAAAAATAGAAAATCGGTTTAACCAGATTTACAGTTTACTGGTGCAGCTTAGCACCAGCACTCTCTGATGAATTTAGCAATGCTAAGTCCTCATTATACATGTTATATTCTCATAATAAATATGTTACTAGTGTCATTTATGCTAGTAGCTCAGAAAATAATTTTTAGAGATGTTTTTACGAGTGTTCCGTTACACCTAGTTTTAGTAGTTGTACACCAGAGATATTTTAATATTATTTTAATCCACCTCCAAGCCAACCAATCACAACTCACCTTACACCCCCCAAGACCTCCAAGGCTGTTTCATTTCATCATTTTGGCCGAAAATAACAAGAGAGAAAAGAGAGAAACTTTCATGAACATTTAATCTTCAAAGCTTGATTTCTTCTGAACTAAAACTCAAATCAAAATTCCGTTTTCACCAAAATGATCCTCTCTTCTTCCTCTACATAACCATGTAACTTATCAAGGATGGAAATAAGGTGAGATGGCTGTTCCTTTCCCCTTTCAATTCGGTTTTCAAGGAAACATGCTTAAACAAGTGTTTTCTTGATGTTCTTCCTTAGATCTCTTGCTTAGCTTGACTTGTGGGCCAAAGATCTTTGATTTCCTGCACCTTTAAGGTGAGGATAACCTTCCTAAGATGCTTCTGAAGTTCGTTTAGTTGATGGTTTAGAGTTTTAAAGTTGTTCTTGATGTGTTTTAGGAGGAAAAAGTGCTTTAAGAACACTTCAAAGAGTAACTGGATTTGGAGCAGCAAATCAAGGTAGGGTTTGACAAATTTAATCTTGATTGATTGTGTTTGAGTTGTGTGATTATTATATGGTTTGGCTGTGCTTGAAATTGATTGTTTGTATGAGTAATTCTTGTTGAAATTTTGGTGAAAATTTGATGAAATTTGATGAAATTCAAGCTATGAATGTGTGTTCTTGTGGCTGCTGGAAAACGAAACCCTAGGCCCTAAATTGGGGTTTAATTTGTGTTAAAATTATGTAGAAAAGATGGGGTTTTAGTGTCTGGGAATTTATTTTGAATTTTGGTAAAAATCGGTTGTTGAAAAGACTGAAAAACGGGTAAAAACAGAGAAAGAATTTGAAGAATATATGAAGAACATGAAGAACACTTTGAGTGTGGTGAAGAACATTGAAGATAACCTTTTAGATCTTAGAAAGGCCAAGGAATTAAATATTTTGGTGTTTGAGGGGTTATTTGGTAATTTCTGAAAGTTAGGGTGATTAAAGTAGAAATATTAAAAGTTACGGGTGGTAAAAAGTGAATTTTAAAGGTTAAAGGTAAAGATAAGGTAATTTTCGAAAATTTAATGATAAAATAATAAATAATAATATTTAATTAAAAATAATATTTTAATAAAAATAATAAAATAATGCGGAAAAGGCAGTTTTCTGTAAAAGCTTTAGAAAGACAACTTTAAGTGCAGAATCTCATAATTACCTTCATAAAACACTTAGGGAGTGCTAATAACATGTTAGTGAGGCAAAGATAAATAAAAGATAAAAAGTTTAAGAAAAGATAAAAACAAAAAAAAAGTCCGTAAAATTTTAACGACAGAAAAACAGACAGAGACTAGTGAACGAACTAGGGCAACTTAGTTAGTACTTGAGTTGCGACTAGGGTTAGGTATAATATGAAAAGTTAAACTGTTTCAGTATAGACTTAATGAACCTATACTTGGGACAGGCTAACTATTCATAACGAAATTTACATAAGCTTTAAATACATACGTTAAGCAGAGAAATCAGAGCAGAGTAGAGAAACACAGAAAACAGAGTAACCAGAGTAAAGTAAAGAGATAAAGAGAAAAAGAATAATATAGATACAGATGAAAAGAGTAATCAGAGAAGAGAAAAGAGATACAGAGAATAGAGTAATTAAAACAGAGTAAAGAAATACAGAGAAAAGAGAAACCAGAACAGAGTAAAGAGATATAAAGAGAAGAATAATATAATAAAGATATATATATATATATATATATATATATATATATATATATATATATATATATATATATATATATATATATATATATATATATATATATATATATATATATATTAGTTGCTTGATGCAACCCAGAGCTATATTCATATATATATTAGTTGCTTGATGCAACCCAGAGCCTCTGTAGGGAAACTAAGTTACCTACAGCCATTTTCCGCTTCTCCAGAGCAGAGTAGAGTATATATATATTTTCCTGCAGTAAGCAGAGGCTATCTCAAATGAGCGGCTATTATTATATGCGCATTTATTTAGGAACGGAAAATCGTATCCGGGAAATCGGGATCACTTGTGACCGGATAAATGTCGGGATTGCAGGCAGCCAACCGACACATGAGCTCATGGCCTGCGCTAGGGCTAGACATGAATCATTCTTGTCTGCGCATCATTCTCTGTTGCATTCCTTTCTGTGTGTGATCTACTTCTTTATGTTTGTCTGCTTGTATGCTATTTCAGTGTTTTATTTTCTTGTATTCTTTTGTTTGTGTTCTGCTTTCTGTTGTCTCTACTTTCTCTTTCTATCTTTATCTTCTATTTACTGTTTCGCTATATTATGTTATTCGTCTACAAATCGACCCCAAATAAATGAACGTAACTAATAACCCCGACCCTACTAAGAACTCCCCAGTTCTTACCCCCTTCTCTCTCCCTTCCCCCTTCAGATGGAAGTAAGAGTACCTTACCATAGTTCGTTGATGACCGTTCGCAAGAAGAGGATTCTGCTCTAGATAGTCTTCTGAGTCTAGGGTGAATATCATTCTCTGTTTATATGTATATATTGTGAGACCAGCCAACGTCTGCACCCCGTTCGTATGCGCACTTTAACCTAAATCCTGTGTACGAGATTCCTGTTGTGTGGTTACTTCATGAGGTACCAGAGAGACGTCCTGTGGAAAAGTCTGATCGTGCAGAGGAGTAGCAGATGATGTTATATCTTTTGATGACGTTCCACCTGACTTGAGTTGTGAAGACTTAGAACGTACTTTCCCTCGCTGTAGTAGTTTAGAGGGACTAGGTGAGTATAGAATCTAGGCTAGCCTAGGTGCCAGCTTAGAGACCTCTTGAACAGGTCAGGACCTGGGATGTTGTATGTATGGATATGTATATAATTATTATCTAGCTATATCTAGGGGTGTTCTAACTAAAAATCTATAGTCTAATAAAGGCTGGATAACTGAATGTTGCTAGCTACTCGTGATGTATTTATGTGTGGTTGTTTATAACTGTTTTATCTGTTATTACTTGTGAATTGATTATGAGTGATTCCGTCTATTAATCCAAACGTTTTCAAAAAAAGAAATACACCTCGCAAATTAACTACGCTTTTAACAACGAATCAGGCTCATATGATAAATAATAGATAATAATTAGGAAGATAAATTGGTAGTGCTCAGTTTCCGGTATGATCTAGACATATTGAAAATTGGGTCGTTACATAAACAAAGGTAAGCAGTTCATTAGCTAATGGTGATGATCAATAGCTAATTTAAGCAGTTGTTCTGTTTGAATTTTTTAATGGAGTTGTATAGTATACATTATATGGGGTTTTACATTATACATTGAAGTAAATCATTCTACTTTATATGGTATAATTGTGTATTCTATATGGAAACGACTAACATACCGATTATTTAAATATCTTTTTGTGAGGACAATTCTTAATAAGGTAATACTATCTTATTTATTTAAGTTAAATAAATTAATTGATCCAAAATTAATGTATATAATATATATATATATATATATATATATATAATAAACTAGATTTTAGACAAATAAAATGTAAAAATAATTGTCAATGTGTCAACTTTTCCTTTTTTTTTATTTTATAGCCACCTAATCAATAATTCATTCCAATATTATAAACAATAATTTCCATTTCATAAACATACTTCAATTACTAACTATAACGTTAAATTCTATAAATTAACTTCATAACTTGTAACAATTATTTTTTTTCAAAACTAACAATTTATAGGCACACTTATTTCTTGAGTTTTGGATTGATTTAAATTAAGTTAGTATTTTTTTTCAAAGTCAACGTTTTTCTTGGGACAAGTCCAAAATCAACATATACTATCACCATTTTATAATTATACACAAAAATCAATATCACACCTTTACAAATTTAAAAACAAACACAGCCCAATTACTACACTGTGTATTCATGACCCAAACCAAATGAAAGCAAATATTTAATACTGACCTCCCACAAACACATATATTATGTTCTCACCTAAGACACAATGATAACCTTTGCAAATATTATAAACCGGTTCTAATTTTGTGCAGGTAAAAAACAACACGTCCTTTTCCATCAACGTCAATTGGATATATACATGGCAAATAATCAAACCTCCAACACGACAAAAAATTATTGGCATCGTGAGCGCCTGAACTGGACAGGCGCATGCTAAAACTCACCATTTTACGTTTGATTCCTGAAAATATAGTAATTTGTGTATTTTTATTGGCTATGAAATTTGCAAGCGTCGTCGTTTTGGCGAAAAATTAAATGCGAAAAAAGGCCACTGTTTACAATATGTGGTATGTGCCGTCATTCGAATTTCCTTGTCATTTTTTCAATAACTGTATGGCGGCTATTTTAAGCTGCAAGCTTAGCCCATGAAATAATTGTATGGAGCATGGATGGTAAGTTATAATAATTGTTTAGGATTCTTCTTCTGAATACCATCGGCAATTTCGCGGACTCCGTGGCTCCTCATCCGTGGTTTTAGTTCACATAGCTCTTCATGCACAATAGTGATATGATATTAATTACGAAAAATATTAAAAAATTATCAAAATTTATTATTTTTTTATTAGTTAATTATTAATATTTAAAAATATAAAATAAAATATATTTTTAAATGATTAAACTAAAAAATTAATTAATAATAAAATATTAATAAAAAATAATAAATTATAATAATTTCTTATCATTTTTCATTAATTATTCATTCACATATCTTTTGGACTTTTTCTAATGCATTTTTCAGGGACTATAATATTGTCTCCCGTTAACGCATGCACCAGCATATTTACTATCGATAATTTTAGAGTAATTTCTTATCTGAAGGATACTCTTGATTTGGGGTGTAAGTTACCAAATCAGACCGAAATTTACTGTAAAACCGAACCGAAATTGATAACAATCGAATAAAAAATCGAGAAAATCGATTTTTTTGGTTTTATCGAATTAAACTTATCGGTTCGGTTCGATTTTTGGTTGGCTCAATAAAAACCGAACCGAAATATTGGTTAAGAAATGCTTGTTTTTACAAGTTTACCTTTTAACCTAATATGCAAACCTCCCAATCCCTAACTTTACTCAACACAGCCACGACCCCACAAAACAATGCATCAGTAAACTGACTTCCATCTTTCTCCTCTATACCTGAGACTCTAAGAGAATGAGAGCTTGAGAGAACAAGAGAGCCAGAGAGCTGAGAGCGTCGTCGTCTAGTCGCCGTGAAGGACGTCGTCGATCTCCATCACAGGCATTGCAGAGAGCTGAGAGCGCCGCTGTCTTCACGCCATCGTCTCGCCGTCGTCGATCTTCGTCTGAGCCGTTCTTCCCCGTCGTCGAGCAGCAGTCCCCATCGCCGAGCAGCAGTCTCCGTCGCCGAGTAGTTCCTCTTCGTTGGCGAGCAAACCCTTGGTCCGAGCCTTCTCCTGCAACTCACAATGTCGTCTTTTGAGGTTTATAACTTGGTTTTTTCACAATTTGTTGCAAGTTATTACGTATTAGATGTTCTTGTTGCTGGGATGATCGAAAATTTGTTGCTGTTGCTGTTTGTATGACCGATATGATCCACACAATCACAACCATACGATACTATATATGTTTTAGATTTAAAGTTTTCAACTACCATTCTTATTTGTCCATATTTTCATTAAAAGCTCTGATAATGAGAAGAGGAATCAACGAAGTAACAACAACAAATTGAAGAAGCTAGCTACCAATATATATCATCGTTGACTTGACTTGACTTCACTTGCCTCTTTGTATATATATACTTCTTATCACAATTTTAATTATAAATCCACTTGATTTAATTTATTAAATTTTTAGTTCTTTATATTATATCAATTAAGATTCCAATTTCGAATATTAACTCATATAACCAAAATAAAAAAATTTGGCGCTTACAAAGGTTTTTTCCTACTTTAGCCACTGTCCGGCCACTTGAATCATAATTGCATTTTCTCTTTGATTAATCTTCAAGACTGGTTTTGTCTCCCTGATCTTTGGTTTTTTCACAATTTATTGCAAGTTATTAGATATTCTTGCTGCTGAATTTATTTATATTGGATTAATTTAGTGTGTTGCTGGATTAATTTGTTGGATTAATTTGCTGGATAAATTTAGTATGTTGTTGGATTAATTTGTTGTTGTTTCATAAACTTATAGTATGCTTCACAATTTGTTGTTGTTAAATGCTGGAAATAATATTTTTGAACAAGTTTGAATGCTGATTTTGTTGTTGGAAACTATTTTTGGTGCTGTTGTTGAGTTTGAATGCTAATTTTTCAATAAATTGCTGTATTTTTTGTTCATTGTTATGTTTATATATATGCAGTCAACAAGCAATGAACAGCCCAATGAACCGACGCCTGAAGTTGGAGGTGAAAATGTTAAGTCCGTGGTACAAGTTTTTATGTTTAACCGTTGGGACAAGTTGAAATTGTATTGAATTTGAATGTGATATACTCTTGTTATTTTAGTTTATCGAGGATTTTAAACTTCATTTTATGGTGATTGAAATTCTGATGTTTAGGTTTTAAAAAATTGAAAAAACCGACCGAACTAAACCGCGTTTGGTTCGGTTTGGTTGTCCAGAAAGCAGCAAACCAAATGGTTGCTATTACTTCACAACCAAACAGGTCGGTTCGGTTGGTTTTCGGTTCAAAACCGAACCAAACCGAACTGATTACACCCCTACTCTTGATATTATCCTTTTCACTCTGCAACAATGGAATAAATTTAGTTATTTATTAGTCTCCCCAGAAAAAGTAAAGACTCAAAGGAATTGTTATACTGTATTAAATTTTAATGGATTTTAGTTAACAAGTTTTTTTTTTACTCAAGATATTTTTTAATTTAACAGATCAAAGATTAATTTACTATGAATTTAAATTTTATCTAAAAAACTAAACTTAGCTAATAAATTGTTGTATGTACAAAACAAAATTTAAACTCTAACATTTATTTAAACATACAAATGAATTAATCACTCGATCAACTCAAATTGATTTAGTTGACAAGTATTTTTATTAATATTACGGTCAGTTCATACTTGAACTTAGCTTGTTAAACATAAGTCCAGTTCACGTTTTTACTAGCAGACAAACAACTTTTAAAATTAAGCACATAAAGTCAATCCGCTCCATAATATGGAAGAGACCACATGAATTGGGTTCAATATTATTAGACTTTCACTAACAAGACAAGCTACCTTTGAAATTGGGTCGTACAAAGTCGGCCTAATAATGTCGAACTCAATCCATGTAGCCTCTCCACATGGGTCGGACTAGTTTAGATATGGTCTCTATAATTCGTATTCGACTTGACTTGGGAAGCAAGCCAAATGTTTTCCCTATTATTCCGGTTATCATCATTAAGATGATAACCAACCCAACATATAGGAGTAATTTTCTACTCTATAAGGGAATAACCATCTATAATCATTTAAAGTCATCTCCAAAGAAAGAATAGTCACATCTACAACTCTGTAAATACTTAAATACTCTATAAAATCTGTTTAAACTCTTGCTAACTTAGACGTCAAAATTTCTTGCAAATATTCCTATTATTGTCCTGAAAAATAAATAAGAACTCTCATCCAATAGCATTTGGACCTCATGTCCAGGTCCATTTTCACCTTAGTTTCAAGTAACATCATAAACACTATTAATAAAAATTTATATTTTTTAATAAATACAAAAATTGAAATCGTAAACTTTTAACATTTTATCACATAACTAATTCTACTATTAATTGCTATTAGTTATTAATTGAACATTCACAGTTAATTTTGATTGTAATAAACTTGATATTGTTAGAGGGTAGATTTGTAATTATAGGATCACAACTGTAGTTGGTTATTTCTGATAGAGTTTGTTATAAGTGAGAACAAAAATAATTGTACATTGTACAAATAGGTACTATACCTTGTAAATTTCTTGAGGTTCATTCATTCAATGAAAATCACCTTTACCAAATTCCTTCTTCTTCTCTTGTTCATCTTTCTCTCAGTTCTATGAGGCCACATGAAGAAACACCTCTCTGAGCTCACTTTTCACATGGTGCGGTGAGCGTGGATCAAGGTGGTGTGTGACGAGAGTGTTCGAAGATCGAAGATCGAGGACGTGATTTTTAAATTTTATTGGGTCGCTCGTAGATTGGCTCTCACTGCGAATCCTGAAACATGGATGCTAACAACTCAGAATCGAGAATGAACCCAGGCGCTTTTAGTGCCGAATCTGTATATATATATATATATATATATATATATATATATATATATATATATATATATATATATATATATATATATATATATATATATATATATATATATATATATATACTAGAAATAGGACTTTTTCAGACAAAAATTTCAGACGGAATTTATTCCGTCTGAATGACTTTTTAATTTCGGACAAATTTAAGACAAATGTTGAACAACTTTTAGGAGAGGTTCTGTTCTAAATTTGCCTAAAATTTGTCCCAAATTTTGGCGCCAATTTTTTCTTATGGCGCCAAAATTTTCATACAGATTTAGCAACACATTTTAGACAAAAACTATAATTTGTTCGTATTCCATCTGAATATGCACAATAACTTCAGACGGATTTGGGACGCATTTTGAAAAATGTTAATTCTATCTCAAATTTGTCTATAATTAGTCTTAAATATTTTTACTATAGCTAACCTTTTGAAGTAGCCAAAAAATTTTTCCACAAATTTAGGACAAAAATAACATCATTTATAAATTTTGTATGAAAGTCCATCAATTTTCAAACGGGTTTCATATGTTTATTGAGAAATTATAATATTTAGTATAAAAATATTGTTTATATTTTAAATTTGTCTATGATTTAATTGAAGAATCGGTTGTTCATAACTCTATCATATGCATCTCATAAATTTAATCTAACATTATTCCCAAAAAAAACAAGTCTTTATTCTAATTGTTTTTAATTAATTTGTTTATAGACAATTTATCTGCAAAAATTCACTCGTTTTGTTTTTTTATTTCTATTCTACTTTATTTAAACAAAATTGTGTCTCTTAATATTACTTTATCTATTCTTTCGTTAGCAAGTGGATCTTAATGAATAAGCTGGACAGAAAAACAAAATTAGCAGTTAAACAATGTGAATAATAATGTGATTTTTGTTTGTTCAAAAGAAAAATCTATTGCAATCCATATAGTAAGATTTTATATATATGTTAGTATAACTTCATATACTAATTTATTTATTGATTAAATGATTGCGTCACACATGTAAAAATTATATAAATACCTTGAAGAATTTGGAAAAAATTTTACTTGTGATCTTATAGCTTAATTGAAACCTATCACATATATCACCAAAAAGAACGTTTATGCTTTTATATATATATATAAAATGTTTGTTTAAACAATTATAAATATATTTAGCTAACATTAATATTAAATTTGATTTTATTAAATATTTATTTTTTAAAATTATTATATAATAAAGATTTAAAAATACAACTTAATTTAAATAATTTAAAATTAAATTTTAGATTTGATTTTATTAAATATTTATTTTTTAGATATTAATATCCTAAAACTTATTTTTTAGGTACCAATATTATAATTTTATTTTTTTAATTTATTAATAAAAATTAGATATAGTTTAATTTTAAAATTTTATATGTAGTTGTTTCAAAACCAAATCTTTACTAGGTGCTAAAAAGCCAAATTTTAAAAGCCAAATTCAATTTCAAAACCGCCTTTTTGGTTTCAGTTTTTATCTCCTCCTCAAAAATGCCCTGCCTCACAGTTCACAGAGAGCCGGCCCTCACTCACTCACACTGCTCTCCTACCTGTGGCTGCCATCGATCTTCTGGGTCGCACTCTAGCCAGTCTCCGACCTCGCAACTCAGGCGACCTCCACCCTCTCTCGTGCTTTGCGCTCGCAGGTTCGTTGGTTCAGACTTCATCGTTCTCTGCTATCTCCTCCTCAAAGAGCTCTGCAATTACGCTAAGTTCTCTCTCTCTCTCTCTCCCCACCGAATGTTCTTGCTCTCTATGCATCGTATTTCGAATTCTTGAACATTGTGTTAGATTCTTGAATTTTATAGTTTAACTCTAAGTTCCAAAAACAAAATGGCGTGATTGAATAAGCTTTGGCTTTTCAAGTAGAATTCGTGTGTGGCTGCTGTTGTTTCCGCTTGCTAGATTTAATTTCAAACTTTGTAGTTGTTGTTTAAAGCAATTTAAATCCGATTGAGCATTTGTCTTCTTTTACCTGATTGTTCAATTTGATTTTGGAACGAATGACTGGAACTGTTTGGGTTCTTTAATGATTTGTTATGGTTCAAGGAATTTTGCTGAATTTGGAATAGGTTAGGAGTATAATGCTCATGAACCTTAGCTTTAGTGACAGAATGTTATTTTGGTTATGGCTTGATCCCTAACTGAATAGTCAAGAAAAAATGCCTTAAATATCTTTAATATATTTAAGAAAATAATTTATGCAATAAGCTTCTTCATGCTATAGTAGATGGACTCTGTTTGGCAGTTAGAAAACTAATTCAGGCAACTAACTCTTGTATTCTTTCTAGAGTTGTTTTTCATAGCCATGTAAGTTGCAACTTTAGTTTGTATTTTGTGCTGTTAATGTGGTTTGACATTTCGCAATAATGAATCATAAGGTACTATGTTTAAATAATCAATTTATGCATTTGTTTGCTTTGTTTCTTTTTTCAAGACATACACTATCTTCGTATAATTCTATTTTATGAATATTTATTTTGTTAATTTATTTTAACAATTGCAGGATATGCTTTGCAGTTTCTTCAGCATAGTTAGATATATCTGCTAGATCAAGCATTGATATATTTTTACTATATTGCAATTATTCATCATTTATTGTAATTTTGTTGAGAAATTAAGCTCTGGTAGTCAATAATGTTAAACCATGCATATATACATATCATTTTTTACCTTACAGATTTTAAAAATGGACCACTTTCATTTCTTCTAAAAGTATGTATACAATAAGACTTATATATATACATGAATATATGTGTATAAATTAGTATAATCTATGAAATCTGTACTATCACGGATTACAAATTTTTATCATTAGCTAGCATTATATTTTCTGAATGCTTAATTTTCATGTAATCAATAGATGATTTGAAATAATAAGATTTTAAATCAAATTGTAGTTTAATTTTTTGGGTGAATATGCACGCAGAATGAAAGTTCCATACACACTAGAGGTTCTATATCTATGAGTGAACATGCACGCAAAATGGTAAGATAAAAATAATTTAATTTTAGTATTTATTCTTATTATGAGCTGTGCTTTTTTCATAAAAAGTTGTTTTTGATTTAAGTTCTTTTGATTTAGATTTTTTTTAAAAATAAATTCCAAAGATTGTTTAGAGACATCCAAAAAGACGATCTAAATGTTGAGCAAGAACTTCACATGTGGAAAAAAAAGGCAAAAGAAAAAGAAATGATTAATAAAGAGTAAAAAGTTAAGTTGAATGATGCTGAGTAAACGTCAAAAGATCAAAGAGGTAAGCTAAAAGTTCAATAGAAAAGAATTAGTTCTGTTGAAAAGACACTCATGCTTTATATGAAAAATTGACTTTCCCACTTCTTTCAATCTTGTTTGTTCCTGTGGAAGATGAGCTTGGGACAGGCTTTAGTGACGATGAGAACGATAACATGAGTGATTGATATCTGAAATATATGTTTTTTCTTATTTAGATTAAGAAATTTTTAGGTGAATTAGTTAATACATTTTAATTTAGGGAAAGTCTAGGGGGCCAGCAGATTTATTAAAATCTGGCTAGCACTTAGCCAGCAAAAGGAAAATGAGTGATTCTCCACCATTAGATGAAATCTTACACCATAAATACACTATTGATGGCTACAATTCACAAAATCTGCTGCCCCCTAACACTCCTCTTTAATTTATTCATAATTTGTGACCTTTTTAAGGACTTTCTTTGTTTTAGTTTAATTATTTTTTTCTTATTTTAGTTTGATTACATTTATGGATAAAAGTATTTTAACAATAATTTTTTAAGTCTTTTATTGTAATTAATTTTTTTATGATTTTATTATATGTTTATAATTTGAATGATGTAATATGAAAAATTTATTTATTATAATGGTCTTAATATAGAAAGCAAATTGTATACAATTTATTTTTTAAAATATTTATATATTAAATAGCAAATTATTTTGTATGAAAATTGTTTGAAATATTAAATAAAATTTGTAAAAATTTTGTGCGAAAAATAATTTTTTAATTTGTATGAGATTTTTTTGAAATATGTAAATTATATTAAATTAAATTTGTCTAAAATTTAATCGAAAAAATATTTGATTTGTCTAAAATTTGTTCGAAAAAATCTGTTATATTTGACTAAAATCGTTAGAAATTTGTCTGAAATGAAGTATATTTTTTGTTTGAAATTTGTTTGAAATACATTGTCTTTATGTTGGCTAATCTATCTAAAATTCGTCTAAAATACATCATAATATTTAGAAATCTAGCAAATAAATGCTTATTCGAAATTCGTCACAAAATTGTCTGAAAAAAATTTTAGACGAAATTTCAAACAAAATGTAAATTAGCAACAAGGATTTTTGGGACGAAAAAAATTTGTCTCAATTTTTTTTGGAAAAAAAATTTTGTCTCTAATTTATTTGAAATTTATCTCAAATTCGTCTCAAAATTCGTTCGAAAAATACTAATTTCTAGTAGCGTAGTTGCTCTTCTCAACCAAATCTCAGCTCAGCTTGGACGCAACAATGGAACCTCAAACCCAAGCATTGATCAGACAAGTACTTACTTCATTCATCCGTCTGAAAATCCTAGTATTCCTATAACTCCTATAGTTATCAATGGCTCAAATTATGGTGACTGGTGTAGAACATTGACTTTAGCTCTACAATCTAAAAACAAATTTGACTTTGTTGATAGAATGATTAAAAATTCACTTGAATCTGATCCTCTGTTTAGACAATGGAAACATTGTAACACTTATGCTGTAGGTTGGATTAACTTGTGTGAGATACACTATTCATTAATAGCACAGATTTTACGCACATTTAGCATACTAGATTAGGTCATATACCAGAGGATAGGCTTGCTGTAATAAAACAAAAATACAATCTTACAGATTATGATTTGAATTTTAATAAAATCCCTTGTGATACTTGTCATTTTGGCAAACAAAAGAAGCTTCCATTTCCTTTATATTCTAGTAAGGCAACCAATTGTTTTGATTTGCTTCATATGGATATTTGGGGGCCTTTGGGAACTCCATCTACTAATGGCCATAAATATTTTTTAATGGTTGTTGATGATAAAAGTAGATTCACATGAATTTTTCTAATGAAACATAAGGCTGAAACATCAAACTTGATTAAATCTTTCGTTTAATTGGTTAAAACCCAATTTGAAAAATCTGTTAAGGCTATCAGATCAGATAATGGACCAGAATTTAAGATGCTTTCTTTTTACAATTCTAATGGAATTGAACATCAAACCTCGTGTTAAGACACCTCAACAAAATGAAATTATAGAACGAAAACATTAACACATATTATAAATTAACCGCAGCATTATGTTTTATTTAAACATTCCAAAGTGTTCTTGGAGCTATGCTGTTAAGTATGCAGTACACCTCATCAACCGTTTTTCTAGTGTTATTCTCAAAAATTCTTCTCTATATGAAGTTCTTCATTCAAAATTACCTGATATTTCACATCTGAAAATCTTTGGTTGTCTTGCCTATGCAAGTACTCTAACTTCAAAAAGAACTAAACTAGATGCTATAACTTCGAAATGCTGTTTTCTGGGTTATCAAGCAAGAACTAAAGGCTATCTTTTATTAGAATTTCCATCGAGAAAAATATTTCTTTCAAGAAATGTTATTTTCTATGAAAATCATTTCCCTTTCATTGACAAGAACTCAAATCACACAAAAAAATTCTCATAAATCTAGAAATTTGTTTAATTACAGCAATCATTCATCACCAAATTATCAACATATCACTCATATATCTGCACCTCCTGTTGAGAATTATATACATTTTAGAACTGATAGCATAGATCCACCTGAAAATCCTCTATAATTAGGACTTGAAATAAATAATTCTGACTTTAGCATTTCATCTCATGATATCACTCATGCATCTCCATCTGCATCTTCCTCAAACACTCAAAATAATGATAATTATCATACATCTTCATCTGCATCTTTCTCAAACACTCAAGATAATGCTAATGTCACAGTAAAAATTTCTAACCCATTCCTTAGAAGATCCACTCGAATCAGGCATGCACCTGCATATTTAGCAGATTATCATTGCATAAACTTAGTTGCTGCTCTAGTTACTCATCCCAGATATCCATTACATGTGCCTCTTTTTAATTTGAGTGACAGTTTTAAACACCTCTCTCTAGACATCACAAATACACTTGAGCCAAAACACTACATGGATACTGTAACTCAACAGTGCTGGAGAAGTGCTATTAAAGCTGAGCTAGATGCACTTAAGCAGAACCAAACTTTGGAACTCACTTATTTGCCAGCAGGAAAGTTTCGAATTGGTTGTAAACGGGTTCCGCAACAAATTTTATTTTGATGGCACAATTGAAAGGCACAAGGTCAGGCTTGTTGCCAAAGAATTCACCCAAGTTGTCGGAGTAGATTATCTTGACACATTTAGTCCAGTTGTCAAGATGACTACATTAAGGGTGGTTCTATCACTTGCTGCTGCAAAAGACTGATTTTTCAAACAACTTGATGTAAACACAGCCTTCTTACATGGAGATTTAGATGAGAAAATGTACATGACATTGTCCCCCGGTCTTGAGGTAAATGGTAACGGCTTGGTTTGCAAACTAAAGAAATCATTGTATGACTTAAAACAAGCTAGTTGGCAATGGCACACCAAACTGAGTTCAGTTCTTCATGAGGCAGGTTTCACTCAATCAAGACTTGATCACTCTCTATTTACAAAGTATAACAATGATGGTATTGCCATCATCTTGGTATATGTAGATGATCTAGTCTTGACAGGGGACAAGTTGGCAGAAATCAATAAGATCAAGCACATTCTTGATAGCAAGTTCAAAATCAAGAATTTGGGAGATTTAAAGTATTTCCTTGGTATGAAGGTAGCTAGATCTTCTAAAGGGATTGTTATTTACCAAAAAAAATATGTGTTAGACATGTTGAAAGATCACGGATTGATTGATTGTAAACCAAGCTCAACTTTTATGGACTATACTACCAACTGTGCAAAGACAATGCTGATGATTTAGCTGATTATGTTGAATACAGAAAATTAATTTGAAGGCTTTTATACCTAACCAACACAAGACTAGATATTTGTTTTATTGAGAAAAAATTAAGTCAGTACCTTGATCAGCCCAGGAAGAATCATATGAGTGCTGCCATCAGAATTTTGAAGTATCTCAAGGGCTGTCCAGCAACTAGTCTCCTATTTCCTTCTCATTCAGACAACAATGTGGTTGGATTCACCAACTCTGATTGGGCGTCTTGCAGTGATTCCAGAAGATTAGTCTCTGGATATTATTTTTTCTATGGATCAGCACTCATCTCATGAAAGAGTAAGAAATAAGCAACGGTAGCAAAATCGTCCACTGAAGTTGAATATAGAGCTCTTGCTTCTGCAACTTGTGAAGCCCAATGGTTATATTTAATTTATTCACTGAATTAAAATTGCCTCTTACAAAATCTATAAATCTCTACTGTGATAATCAATCTGCCCTTCACTTGACTGCTAATCCTATCTTTCATAAAAGGACTAAGCACATTGAAGTTGATTGTCATATTATACGAAAAAAAAGTTCAAATGAGACTGACCAGATTATTGCCCATTAAGAGTGAAGAACAACTTGCGAATGTTCTCACTAAACCATTGCCCCTTGAATCTTTCTCCAAATTCTATCTCAAGTTGGGACTGACAAATGTTCATGGCATTCTTAGATTATGGAAGGATATCACATGACTAGTCATCATTGATCTTTTTTCATTCTTTTTCATTCCTAACTTGCGGAAGGATATAACATAATTAATTCTATTATTTATTGCTATTAGTTATTAATTGCACATTCATAGTTAATTCTCTGATTGTAACAAACTTAATATTATTAGAGGGTAAATTTGTAATTATAGAATCACAGTTGTAATTAGTTATTTCTAATAATTGTACATTATACAAATAGATATTATAGCTTGTAAATTTCTTGAAGTTCATTCATTCAATGAAAATCACCTTTACCAAATTTTTTCTTCTTTTTTTGTTCATCTCTCTCTCAAGTCTATGAGAACATACAAAGAAACACTTCTTTGAGCTCACTTTTCACACATTTTCTATAAAAACGTTTTCAATTAATCATCTTAATATTTGCGCTTAATTAGAGATATATACTAGTTAAATCCAACTTTTATTTGGATAATTTTTAACAAAACACATTATTGGATTTAAAGAGTAAATGAGTTAAAATTTAAGCAATACAGATTTCTAAATCTATATAAACAAGAGCTATTATAATTTTTTTATTTTTTCCCCCAAATCATTTTAGTTATGATTACTTTTTGAGATAATAGTTCTACTAATTATAAGACTTGGAATGATTGCATATTCATGTTCAATTTTGATAAAATCTAATATAAATAATGATCAATAAAATTGAATATGTCATTGTAATTTTTTATAACCATAGATTCATGGAATAAACGTTGAGGATTGAGAATAAGCTTTCCATGTCATTGTCACCAATTAAGAACACTTCTCTACCGACGATGGGTTCCACCCACATGCTACATGATAATTTTAGCTGATACATAATCGGTTCAAATAGGAATATGATCAGCAAAACTATACAATTATAAAACTAGATGCCGCTTTTTGTTTTGTTTCGTTCATTGCATACTCATCATCTCATACCTCATATAGAAAACGAAATTTCACTTGTTCTCTTCTTGTTTTTTAAGCTGACAGTGTTAGTATAATATCGGCAATTAGATATAGTTACACCATGTCATGCTTGACGTATTAAATTTTAATTTGATAATCATGTTATATTATACTATACGCCATATGGACTTCATGTTATGCATTTTATATCTTATAGGTTTAACCTAGTCCAGAGTAAGAAAGGAAAATAACTACTCTTTGAACCTTGATTACTTTAATGGGGTATGTACAGCGTATTTGCTTTCGTAACGAAAGGAACCGAATTCGATTGGTGATGATATCTAATCTTGGAAGAATATGAATGCTCAATATTTTTAATCGGACACTTTATCTTCAATATTTTTAATAATTATACATATAATGTTTTAACTGAATTTAAATTGTTTTTCACGACAATTACATTATTAATAATTATAAAACTATATTTAAAACATATGTTTCCATAAATAAATTAATAGTTGAACCAATAGTTCAATAATATAATATTATTTAAATGATTAATGGTTTTGATAAAAAAAATTAAAAGAATTAATTATAGCATAAATTAACTTAATTAATTTTTTTTGTTTTTAATTTTAAAATTTTAAAAAATAAAAATAGTGAACAATTATTTCATTTATTTATTTTATTAACATTTTTTTAATTAATTAATTATAATTGATTATATCCCAAATTAATTCTCTAGAAAAATCCCATTGATAATTATAACTGAATTTACCGCCTATTAGGTGGGACTAGTGTGCTCCAAATTCCAACGCAGCCATGACGGAAATCACTCGGAAAGCTTGACTGCTTACGTGGCACAACATGACAGCGCCCTAGTTGGTTGGTTCCAACATCCAAACGGCTGACGTCACGAATTACATGCGGTTTTATCTTGCCACGTGGCGGCATCGTATCTGACATAGGATGACGTCATATGTTGCTCCTCCGTCAACGCTTCGGCGTGTGTCACTTGCACTGCACCTCACTAATGTTATTGCCGTTGGGGTTATGGCTCTCTTATGAACACAATTTTGTACTCTTCCTTTTAATTCACCAACAAAGTTAGATTTGTTAGTTAAAGTGCCAAAATTATATGCATCACAAAAAATTGTTAGATAGCAATGTAGCATAGGAGTTATCTATTGTCTGTCTCTACTTTTCAATTTGAAAACGATTTCCTTCTTAAAATAAAAAATTAAGATTTACTTCTCATCAATATTATAACTTTTATCAATATATCAAATATGAACTTTATTATATTATTCAAAAATATATTTCAAGGTACTTTTCAATTTCAAATCAATCTTTTATTGTTGATATATCCACTATGAATTTATAAAATCTTACCCGAAAATTACACCACGTTTTATTTCAGCAAATTTTGATATTGAAAATGCTAGTTCTAGAACGCCAAAAAGATTAGCAGAAGAGCAAACGTTCGTTGATTGTACACCACAAAGCATGCATATAAATGCTATAGAAAAAAAAAAAAAAAAAAAACTAGAATATATGTGGGGAAGTGTAACTCCACCATGTGCATCGTAAATAAGAAAATGACGTAGACAAATATCTGTTTGGTTTGGCCCTCTAAGATTGGGCAGCAAATGGATAGAATCGTAGAATTGGAAAAATAATTTAAAAAAGCTTGTATTTTTATCCACTTTTGTTGTATTAAATAAAAAATCAGTGTAATTAAATATTTTTTAAATATTATTTTTATTTAATTTTAAAAAAAATAAAAAATAAAAAATAAATTTTTTTAAACAATTGATACATAAAAATAAATATTTAAATTAATTATATAATAATTAATCTTTAAAAAAATTGACTAAAAATTAAAAATTAAATGATAATTAATATTTTTTATAAAAATTTAATTTTAATATATTTATAATATAGAATATTTTATATAATTATATAATTATATCTATTTTTATGATTATTTATATAATTAATATAAAAAAATTATTTTTATTGATATAATATTATATAATTAAATATACATATAAAATTATTTTACACATTAATAATATATTAAAATTAAATTATTAAATAAAAAATAAAGAGTAGAAAAACAAGTTGGGCGCCGTCCAAATCAATTCGTACAGAAAATGCAAAGCTGTGGGAAGCGAGCGAGTGACACAATCTAAAACGTCAGCCACAACAAGTATGAAGTATATGACCAAATACCACCGCGTTAATTAATATTAAAATAAATAATTTATGCCTAATTTGGCCGTTGACGTAATAGTGAACCATGACCCTTTCAAAATCATGTTCATCATCACCCTTTACAATACCTCATATATATATACCCTTGTAACCAAATTATTCAATTCCATAAAGCATAGCCATATAAGTACCATAAAACCATAACCATAACCAAAACCTACCCACTTCATAACCACATACATACACATTCATATCTGCTTGCTTCTTCTCATCACATTTAATTTGTGTACTCATCATCCAAATTTAAAGCCCATATTATCAATTTCGTCATGCATCAAGCAATTCCATACAGGTCATGGACTACCCACTTCACCCCACAGCCATTAAATATCATCCATTCCCAACCCATTGATAACAACAACGACAATAATAACAAAAATAATACCCTCTCTTTTCTCTTCTCTCCCAAAAAAGATCTCGCTAGTAAAGATTCCGAGAAGATGGTTCATGACATGGTGTCAGAAAATGCGGTGATAGTATTCGGGAGGCGGGGATGCTGCATGAGCCATGTGGTGAAGCGCTTGCTTTTGGGGCTCGGCGTCAACCCGGCGGTTTACGAGGTGGAAGAGAAAGACGAAGAAGGCGTGGCAAGAGAACTCGAAGCAATCGGCGGTGGTGTTGGCGACGGCGATAACAACAAGGTTCAGTTTCCAGCTGTGTTTATAGGTGGAAAGTTGTTCGGAGGGTTGGATCGTATCATGGCCACTCATATTTCTGGTGAATTGGTTCCCATTCTCAAACAAGCTGGGGCCCTATGGCTATGATCATTATGGCCTCATCATTCTTAGTATTTTTTTCGCTGCTGCTTAATTTATTTCGCTACTTTTATTTTGCAAACTGTAATTGATTGAAATCATCACAACGTGAAGCTTTCAATTTGCTTATTTTGATAACGTAAATTAACTCCCATGTATATATTGTTGTCATTTAACAAAAGAAAAAAAAGAAGAAAAATTCTATGATATAAAAGCTGCGTTAAATAGCTTACCCATTGCTAGCTATTTGCTACCGTATTATCCACGGTTATAGAATCAGATTTCAGAGAGACACTAACATTATTCTTCGATTATGTTTTGATAAAATGATCTGTTAACAATAAAATTGGTATCCAAAAGATTTAAACTTAACATCACTTTTGACAAATTTTAAAATTAATCAAAAAAATTTTTTGTCAATAATATATTTAATTTGCAAGGTTTTTTGTTCAATGCTTGGATCTCTTAAATACTAAATTGATAATTAACACAATTTAAATTGATCATATTATGAAATTATTATTTCTAAAAATTTAAATTAGTAAGAGGAGCCACAAATAATTGTATAATTATATTTCTATAAGTTATCTCAAATGAATATTTTTTTTTAGTTTGTTTGTATTTTTTGTATATATATTTTTTAATTTCTCTTATGCTAATTTTTTTTGTTTAACAAAATCAAATTTTATATTTTTTAATTATAAAAGTTTTGATATCATGTTATGAAATTACTTTTTTAAAAAATTTTAATTGATAAAAAAAGATATATAAATAATTATATTTCTAATAAATAAAAAAAAAGATAAATGCTTATTAATTAGTTATATATATATATATATATATATATATATATATATATATATATATATATATATATATATATATATGTCCATAAATTAAATGAAAGAAAAAATTAAATTTCACAAATATTTGAGAACAAATTGTATTATATAATAATATTTTTAACAAAAGTAGATAGTAATTAACAATTTTTGAAGATAATAATTTAATTATTTGTCAAATAATATAAAATAAAATTTAATTATTTTATAGTTTTATATTGAAATTTAAAATATCATTTTAATATAATTTTTTAATATTATAAAAATTTTATTGTATAATAATTAATTTAATAAATAAAAAATACTTATATTTTTGTATTAATAGGTTTTATATTTATTTATTTAAAAATAAAAAAATTATATTATCATTTAAAGTATTGTATATTAAAAGATATTTATTCATATACTAAAATATTTTGTATTTATTAGAATCTATCAATGTGCTTTTTTTATATTAGTCTCTGATTTTTATTTAATAAAATCTAATGGTTTATATAAATATAGCATATCTAATACGCATAAAATTATTGTACTCATTTTAAACATACTTTTTTAATTTACCAAATGTAAAATAAAGAATTTACACAAATATTTCATTAAAAAATTTTACCAAATCACACTTTAAATAATATATAAGTTGGTTTTCTCAATAATGTTATTCCTTCTAGCTACCATCATTATTTCAGTATCATTTTAATTAATTTTATATTTTACATTTTACTTATATATTCTTGTCTTAAAATTCTTGTTTCACTTATTTATTTTTTATTCAATTTTGATATATATCTGATGTAAAAAAAAAAAACTATAACTTTAATATTTTAGGAGTTTTGTAGGGATTAATGACTGTTCCAAACAAAGATACACCACATTTTACTTTAAGACAATAGACATTAGACAAAAAATGAAAACAAAAAAAAATCAGTAAAACACTGATAATTAGGGTACAACGAACTCATGAACTTGGTGGCGCGTACCGTTGCGTTGCGTGCCAGATTTTACTTAACTATGTGCGTCGCCGACAATGGAAAACCAAGGCATAGTTGTCAGATACTAATAAACAACAACTTTCTTCCGTATTCGTCCTTTATAAGAAATAATTTCTTTTTTTTTTTTAAGTTATAATAAATAATTTTGATCCTTCCACATTTCATAGAATTTTTATATGAGCGTATTAATTGTATTTGTATAGAAATGGCCCTAAGTCGGTGTTTGTTTCAGGTCTATATCTATTAGAGACATAAATACACTAATATATATTTAGGAGTCCATTTCGATAAAAACATTACAAATGTCTATTTTTTTTAAGATGTTTATATGTATTATGATATTATTAAATATTTTTAGGGTTAGAAAACACAGAGAGGGGTAGGCATAGGGAACGTTGCAAGGATCCAAGGGTTTGGAATCGAGAAGAGTATCGGCGGCTGGAGAATGAATCATTCTCCATCTTCGTGAGTAATCTACCGCAGGACATATCCAAGAGGGAATTATTCCAATTGTTCAACTGGACGGGACGAATCAATGATATATATTTATCACGAAAACAAAAAGGTGGAAAAGTATATATGATTGCGTTCGTGCGATACACAAAGAAAGGAGGGGCTTTGAAGGCTGTTGCGGAAATGAATCATCAGAGACTGAGAGGGAAGGTTTTGTTTGTGGAGCAGGCAAAATACCGAAGAATGTCGGGAACAGTAACAATAAGTAATGGACGTGTGGAGGGGGACAAACGACAAAACGTTACATGGCAGCCGCGTAGAAAAGTTACTGAGACTGATCCTGAGGCTCCTGAAAATGAGGCGCGGGAACAGAAAAGTGACAAAGATCCGTATGGAAGGGGTCGGACAAAGGAAGTGAAAGTAGCAGTGGCAACGAAGAATCTGGAATGGTTGCAGAGGAGCATTGTCGGAGGCACGACCAAAGCCATTAACTTTGCCTCTTTAAAGGAAATGATCGCCAAGAATGTGCCTAATGTTGTTCAGGTGCAGGAGATGGGCGCATACAAAGCACTTTTGACTTTTGACAGTACACGGAACGCTGACGATGCTTACAATTTTAACATGAATAGCCTCCTACAGTTATTCCATAGAGTGTGGCGCTGGGAGGAGTCGGAACATAGTGAAACTCGAAGAGTGTGGCTGGAATGCTTTGGGGTTCCGCTGCACGCTTGGTCAGTTAACACTTTTAGAACGATAGGAGGCCTATGGGGAGAAGTCGTTAGATGTGCCAAAGAAACGGAAATATGTAGCTCTTTCACTGTGGGTCGTGTTCAGGTTGACACGAGCGTAATGGATGCCATCCAAGAAAGGGTCCACGTCACAGTGGGTATGGGAGGCTTTGACGTCCTGGTGAAGGAGGCTGGACATGAGGCGTGTGATTTAATGTGTACCGAAAAATCTGAGGATGAAAACACAAGTATGCAAAGGAATTCTGATAGCAAAAGCAGGAGTGTCGACGTAGATATCATGCAGAATTCTGATGTAGGGTCATTGCATGAAGAGATACGGGATGAAGATCGGTTGTTGATGGTACCACGGAATGAGGAAGAAGACAAGGGCAGAATTGTAATTACAGAAACAATTTTGAATGAATGGGATAATGACTATGTGCAGCATAATCTCGGGGAAATCGGAACGTATCTGGCATTAACTAAGGATAATTATGGTATGCAAGATTTGGGGGGTGGAGCCGTTATGCTATATGATGAGGATTCTGAAAAAACAATGACTGATGACCTAATTGGGCTGGAAAGGGAGCCCACAAATGTAACACCAAAAAATTCACTTGTGGAAAAAACTTGGGCCCTAACACAACATGGGGGCAGGCAGGAAAAGCTGGGCCCAGGACTCCAAGCCCACGAGAAAGCAGCTGCGGGTCAGTGGTCCAGGGAATCTGGTGCGGGTCGGTCTCCTTTGGGGGATGTGGGTCGCATTCCTCCAGATCTGATCTGCACGGGAGAAGGCTGCGGCGCCCATGGAGACCCACCGGTCGATCGAAGGCAGGCGACGACCAACGAGGACGGTCACGGAAGGGGGCGTCTCGGCGGGAACCAGGTGGGGCAGATGCTACGTGGTGGACCGGTCCGACTCCAAAGCCCTGGGACTGACGCTGACGATGACGCGGGAAGTGGAGTTGGTGGTGGGGAAGATGGCTCATCGGCGGCGGTTGACCGGTGTCGGTGTGGCATCCCAGATTTTCCGACAGCAAAGGAAGACCAATGCGACAAAATTCGAGAGAGCTGCAGGCAGGGAGGAGCGACGCTGGCTGATTACGCTGAGGGGAGGCACGGGAGACATAGCGCCAGGCCAGGGTGTGAAACCGGGAGTGAAAAAAAGCCACATAAGTGCTGTGCGCGAACCGGTAGGGTGCCCGGCAGGCAGATTGAGGAAGCCTTTGCAGAAACTGAAGCGGGCCAAGAGGGGAAGGGGACTGATGCGGAAGAAAGTGACAACCAACACACTGATGTGGAGGAGCAGTTAGTAGAAAATAGAAAGACCTGGGAGCTGGCACGCGAATCAGGAGCGATATTATATGATGAAGAAGACGACATCATGGCCATTCTACAAGCGCAGAACGAAGAAATAGCTCGTAAAAAAAAGGTGGCAAAGCAGAAAGCGAAAATGAGACGGTGCAGACCCAAACATGCAAAGCAGGTGTGTAAAACAATTTTAAAATGATTTTCAGTTCATGGAATGTTCGGGGGTTAAGGGGAGATGGAAAGTTGAGGATGGTAAAGGACCTAAGAAATAAACATAGGTTACAAATGCTAGGGTTGATTGAAACTAAAAGGCAGATAGTGACGAAATTTGACGTTGCAAGAATATGGGGACAAGGTAGTCCAGGTTGGGAATATGTAGGGTCTGAAGGGGCGTCTGGTGGACTATTGCTAATTTGGGATGAGGAGATGTTCAAATTGAATAACTGTTATAAGGGAGAGAGGTGGTTGTGTGTTGAAGGAGTGATATTAAAAACTAGTTTCAACTGTGCGTTTGTCTTGGTCTATGGTGCACATGATAGAGATGAGAAGGTTCAGGTATGGGAAGAGCTGAGCTATATAGCGGGGTATGTCAGGTTCCGTGCTGTTTTATGGGAGACTTTAATGAAATAGTACATATAGAGGAACGGAGAGGCAACACCGGGTTGACAAGGTCTGCGGAAGATTTTAAGTCTTGGATTCAGGACATGAACTTAGTGGATTTGCCGCTCACCGATCGAAAGTTTACATGGTTTCGCGGGCATTCTTGCAGTCGTATAGATAGAGTCCTGGTTAGCTTGGAGTGGTTAGAAGAGTTTCCAGATGCACATTTGCGAGGTGGACCAAGGGGTCTGTCAGATCATTGCCCGCTAATAGTGGAGGACCCAGGCCGTTCCGGAGTCTTGATTCATGGTTTACACATGAAGGCTTTCTCAGGATGGTGAAGGAGGAGTGGAGAGGGTTAGGAGAGCTACAGTTCACAGATAAATTGAAGGCGCTGACAGAACCACTGAGAAGCTGGCATAAGGCAAATTTTGGTGACATGGATAAGAAGATTACAAAGTTTGAGGAAGAGATCAAGAAGATTGATGATATGGTTAGCAATGGAGTATATGATGGAACACTGGAGGCTAGGAGAAAGGCGTTGGTTAAGTGCTGTGAGCGATGGTATGTGAGAAAAGAAGTACACTGGAAGCAGATGTCGCGATCTCGGCACATGAATGAAATGGACAGGAATACAAGATACTTCCACAATATAGCTTCAGCAAGAAGGCGGAACAATAGGATTGATAGTCTGGTTATCAACGGCAGGCTGGTTCGGAATCAGGCTAGAATAAAGGTTGCTATCAGACAGTTTTATAAGGATCTATATCATCAGGAAGACTCTCCTACTATGGGGTTCAGAGATGGTCTGGTGGTTCAAATAGGTGAGGAGGATGCTATGGCTCTAGTAGTGATACCGTCGGGCGAAGAGATCAGAGAGGCCGTGTGGGACTGTGAGTCCTCCAAGGCGCCAGGGTGTGACGGATACAACATGAACTTCATCAAGAGATGCTGGGATGAGATTGGCTCTGAATTCACGGCGGCAGTGATGGGGTTTTTCCAGACGGCCAGGTTACCGGCGGATGCCAATATCACTTGGGTGGCGCTAGCACCTAAGTTCATGGGTGCAAAGGAGATTAAAGATTTGCGACCTATCAGTATGGTGGGGTGTGTGTATAAGGTTATTTCGAAGGTGCTAGTTAGGAGGATGAGATCAGTGATGCCAGCATTAGTAGGAGAGACCCAGAGTGCGTTTGTACAGGGAAGGAAAATTCACGACGGGGCGCTTATTGCGTGTGAAACAGTTAGTTGGCTCAAACTGAGGAAAAAGGAGGCTGCACTAATTAAGCTTGACTTCCAAAAGGCTTATGACAGAGTTAAGTGGAGCTTTGTGAACACTGTGCTACAGAAAATGGGATTTGGGCATAAATGGATGTAGAACCTATGCACAATTACTCAAGAGGGGGGGGTGAATTGAGTATTGCAACAACAATAAATCTTTTTGGGAAAGTTAAAGACAATATACAAAAGTGTTATTGTACTAGTATTTTTCCAAGAGCTTAACTCAATTGCTAAGCATTTATAAGGAGCTTTTACTTTCCAATAGACACCAACTCAAATAAATTGATCAAGCTTTTCACCAATCGGACTTAAGCCATTCCTTAAGTACTTACGAAGCTACTTTTCGATCACAATTTATTTGCTCAAAGGTAAAAGACAATAATATTGAAGAGATGAGTTTGGAGAGATGCAAACGCTATTTAGAGTGGTTCGGCACAATCCTTGTCCTACGTCCACTTTCTTTCTCAATCGCTATTGAGAAGTTCCACTATTGCCAAGCTTCAAGGTGCTCGCGCAAAACCTTTTACAATCCGAGTCCTTAGTTTCTAACACCTCACGGTATATGATCACCACTCGTATACTAACCCACTCCACTTAGAGATTCCTTCTCTAAGATTTGCCTTGAGTACTTAGTATACTCCTTTGGTATCCTCACCGACTATAGTGTTTATAACTCTTGACTCAACCTTGGAGATCACACTCCAATTTACAAAGTGTTACAAGAAAACAATTCTCAAAGAATTGTTGAGATGAAATGAGTACTCTCTAGAAGAGTGTATGATTACAAGTTTAGCACTATTGAACCAATTGATATTGCTCTCTCAAATTGTGTATTATAACACTTTAAAAATGTGTAGAATGAAAGAATATGAACAAGATAGTTTGCAAATACTCACATGTATGAAATAAGGCTTTAATCCATCTATTTATAGACTTCCCAAACCTTAGAAACGTTTGGGAGTTAATGGGATGGAGCCGTTTTGTTAAAACTAGCCGTTTTTTATGTTTTTGAATCATTTGCATCGATGCATAACACTTTGCATCGATGCAAATGTGTCTTTGAAGCTGAAATTTGAATTTTCAGCTAGGTTGCATCGATGCAAACATCTTTGCATCGATGCAACAAGTCGTTGCATGCTTTGCATCGATGCAAGATGAGTGTGCATCGATGCAAACCTTAAAGAATGGCTTAAAATCACTTCAAACTACTTAGGATTGATCTCAAACTTGTTGGAGTCAATTCCTATGCTTTTGTACCTTTGAAAACAAGTTTTTAAACCATTTGGCTAGCATCGAATTGCAAGATGTGCATCAAAACATTTTGTGAGTGTGTGTTGAGAGATTTAGCAATTGGTTCTTAACAAGAAGTTACCTAAGTCCTAAGACACTATACTTGTCTTCAAATGTTGTGGACTTGAGTTTTTTTGTTGTTGTTGTGTTGCTTTCAACTCTTCATTCCTCAACGTTGAATGTTGGTTGATCTTTCAATATGCTTGTTCATTCAAGTTGTTTGTTGGTTTGTCTTTCATGTCGTTTGTTGGTTTGTCATTCATCAAAACCTATGAATACAAACTTCGCATACAAGCAACATGATTTACAATTTCCCCCTTTTTGATAATGACAAACCAATTTTGAGGATATGCATTTATAAATGATTTTGAAAGCAACAATAATGCACTTTGTTTTATAGAAAGCTTTGGAGAAGACTTCACAAAAATTTTTTGCAGGAGTTTCCCCTAAATATGTGCATTTGTTCCCTTAAAGGGCGTTTATCAAAGAAAACGGTTTAGATATCAAAGTTTTTGCTTAGCGGAAGTCTTTTTGAAATCATTGTTTCGCAAACTTATTTCTTCTTTTCAAATCCTCAAACTTCTTCTTTTTCAAGAGTTCAAAATTTCAAATATCCTCAAACTTCTCTTTTTTAAGAGTTCAAAATTTCAAATATCCTCAAACTTCTCTTCCCCCTTTTGACATTATCAAAAAGAAAGGAGTTTGAAATGTGTCATAGAAGCATGCATAAAACAATGAATTTTTTTTTTTAAGTTCAATTTCTCTATTAATCTCAAGGATGAGATATTCCCCCTTTCAAAAAGAATTTGATATCCTCTTTTTATATATAAAACAAGCATGCATAATTCCCCCTAAATAAGTGAAATATATTAAAGCATGCACATTAACTTAAAATAGGGGTACCAATCCTATTTTGAGTTATTCACCAAATAAGCATACAAGCATTAATCATTAAACAAATTATGAAGGAAATATCAATTAAACCATTATAAACTTCAATTTGTTGATCCTCCATTGTTTATAATCTTCAAATTTTTCAATCTACCTCAAGATCAACTCATAAACCTACAAAACAATGGCTAATTGGATATCTCCAATGCTTAAGTTAGTAAGAGATAAAATAGCAATATAAATACAATGAATTCAAACAAATCATATTAGATTAGAATCCAAGATACCAAGTTCATTTCGGATGTTAAAAAAACTTTCTTTACATAAAGGTTTAGTGAAGATGTCCGCTAGTTGTTTACTAGTTTCGACAAATTCAATAACCACATCACCCTTTTCAACATGGTCTCTTATGAAGTGATGTCTAATCTCAATATGCTTGGTTCTTGAATGTTGAACCGGATTCTTGGTTAAATTTATTGCACTAGTATTATCACATTTGATAGGAATGTGATCAAGCATGAGTCCATAGTCCACAAGTTGTTGTTTCATCCATAAAATTTGGGCGCAACAACTACCGGCGGCTACATACTCGGCTTCGGCGGTAGACAAGGCGACACTTACTTGTTTCTTACTATGCCATGAAACAAGAGAGTTTCCTAGCAAGTGACAAGTGCCGCTAGTGCTTTTCCTATCCAATTTGCAACCGGCAAAATCGGAATCGGAATAACCAATCAAATCACAAGTGGATCCTTTCGGATACCACAATCCAACATTTAATGTTCCTATGAGATACTTCATAATCCTTTTCACCGCACTTAAGTGAGATTCCTTAGGATTAGCTTGGTATCTCGCACACATGCATACACTAAATATGATATCTGGCCTACTTGCCGTTAGATAAAGTAATGATCCTATCATGCCTCTATACTTCTTTACATCTATGTTTTTACCTTGTTCATCTTTGTCAAGGTAGCAAGTAGTGCTCATTGGTGTGTCCATTGCCTTAGCATTGTCCATTCCAAATCTTTTGAGCAATTCCTTGCAATATTTGGTTTGGCTAACGAAAGTTCCTTCTTTTCCTTGTTTGATTTGAAGACCAAGGAAGAAGTTGAGTTCGCCCATCATGGACATTTCAAATTCACTTTGCATGAGGTTTGAGAAAAACTTGCAAAGTGATTCGTTAGTTGAACCAAATATTATGTCATCGACGTAAACTTGTACCAAAAGGATATTTTTGTTTTCAATCATGATAAATAAAGTTGTATCAACCTTCCCTCTTCTAAAACCCTTTTCTATTAAAAACTTGCTCAAACGTTCATACCAAGCTCTTGGAGCTTGTTTAAGACCATAAAGAGCTTTCTTGAGTTTAAAAACATGATTAGGATTTTCATAATCCTCAAAACCGGGAGGTTGTTCAACATATACTTCTTCTTGAATGAAACCATTAAGAAAGGCACTCTTAACATCCATTTGATAAAGTTTGAAGTTATAAGAGGATGCAAAAGCAAGTAACATCCTAATAGCTTCTAATCTAGCTACGGGAGCATAAGTTTCGTCATAATCAATGCCTTCCTCTTGATTATAACCTTTAGCTACCAATCTAGCTTTGTTTCTAACAATTGTACCATTTTCATCGAGTTTATTTCTAAAAACCCATTTTGTTCCTACAATTGTTTGATTACTTGGTTTAGGCACCAATTCCCAAACGTCATTTCGTTTGAATTGGTTAAGCTCCTCTTGCATTGCCATAGCCCAATGTTCATCATCAATTGCGGACTCAATGGTAGATGGTTCAATTTGAGAAACAAAAGCACTATATGTAAATAAATTTCTAAAAGTAGATCGAGTTGTTACCCCTTTCGAAACATTACCAATGACGTTGTCTAGAGGATGATCCTTTGAAGTACGCCAGTCCTTTGGAAGTGCATTTATTTGTGCGTGTGATGGTTCATTTTCTTCAACTTGAACACTATCCTTTGTTGAGCTTGTAGAGGCTTCATTTAAATCTTTTTCTTTGTCTTCACCATTCAAATTTAGTGAATCAAAGTTTTCTACATTTTCATCAAAATCTTTTCTAGCACAACAATGGTTAGTTTCATCAAAAGCGACATGAATACTTTCTTCCATAGTCATGATGCGTTTATTATATACTCTAAAAGCTTTGCTAGTTAAAGAGTAGCCTAAGAAGATTCCTTCATCAGCCTTAGCATCAAATTTGCCTAAGTTATCTTTTCCATTATTTAGAATAAAGCATTTACAACCAAAGACGTGAAGGTGGGAAATATTTGGCTTTCTTCCTTTGTACAATTCGTACGGTGTTTTCTTAAGAATAGGTCGAATGATAATCCTATTCATAACATAACACGCGGTACTAACCGCATCCGCCCAAAAGTACTTAGGAATATTAGCCTCATTGAGCATAGTTCTCGCCATTTCTTCTAAATGGCGATGTTTCCTTTCAACCACACCATTTTGTTGTGGTGTTCTAGGAGAGGAAAAATTATGCTCAATGCCATTTTCTTCACAAAAAGTTTCAAAAAGATTGTTTTCAAATTCTCCACCATGATCACTTCTAATAGATGATATATGCAAATTCTTTTCATTTTGAATAACTTTGGCTAATCTTTTGAATGCTCGAAATGCATCACTCTTGTTTGCTAGGAACAAGGTCCATGTAAATCGAGAGTAATCATCAACAATAACTAAAGCATAGTAATTGCCACCAAAGCTCATAGTCCTGGAAGGACCAAATAAATCCATGTGCAAAAGTTGTAATGGCCTTGTTGTCGAAACAATGTTTTTAGATTTAAAAGAGGCCTTTACTTGTTTTCCCTTTTGACATGCGTCGCAAAGGATGTCTTTTTCAAAACGTAGCTTTGGTAAGCCAATTACTAACTCTTTAGAGACCAACTTGCTAAGATGGTCCATGTTAGCATGAGCTACTCTACGATGCCATAACCAAGTTTCATCATTTTTACTAACAAGGCATTTCACATCATTTGAGGAAACTTCATCTATATTAATCATGTATACATTGTCAACACGGTGTCCAATTAGCACAATTTCATTAGTGTCTTGCCTTTTTATCAAACAACATTTTGAGTCAAAGGTAACTAAGTTTCCTTTGTCACAAAGTTGGCTAACACTAATGAGATTATGTTTAAGACCTTTGACAAGTATAACATTATCTATGGAGGTAGAAGAATTTTTACCAACTTTTCCAACGCCGATTACTTTGCCGGTGTTGTTGTCTCCATAGATCACATTTCCTCCGTTTGTAGGCTCTATTGCGGTGAACTTTGATTCATCGCCGGTCATGTGTTTGGAGCATCCACTATCAACATACCAATTTGTATCCTTAGCTCCAACACGTACCTACAAAACAATTAAAATTGGGATTTAGGTACCCAAGTGAATTTGGGTCCTTGATGGTTAGTATGAGCATAATGCCCATAAGGTGCCCATCTCGTATCTTGACTACGAAAGTTTATATGTTTAATTCTAGTAAAGCATACGGGTGCTATATGACCTACTTTATTGCAATAATGACATATGACATTTGGATTATGCATCCTATGCATGTTTCTAAATGGTTGCCTAGGTTGTTTCCTAAATGCAACATCTTTTGATCTATATGCATTGTGATTATAATTTCTAAATGAAGCATGTTGAGGAGGATGTTTAAAGGCTTCATTCCTTTTAGGCATGCTTGCCTTTTGGGCTTGCGGTTGCCTAATAGGAGTTTTAGTATTTTTAAATTTTCCTTTTTCAAAACCTAAACCTTCCTTATTATGAACATGCTTTTGATTTTTTAACATTTTATCTAAGTTCTTTGAAGATTCATTGAACTTAGCTAAAGTGTTCTTAAGATTTGTAATTTCATTTTCATGCATTTTACAAGATTTGTATGGATCACTACTTGTGCTACACTTATCTTTTCCAAGATTGATATTCTCATTTTTCAACATCTCATTTTGTTTTAAAAGATCCATATTCTTTTTCTTTAGGAGAGAATAATCTTGGGTAAGTTTTGTGTACACCTCAAGTAAGGCATCATATTCATCTTGTAAATTAAAAGAAGTGGAGTTGTCATTACTAACCTTTTCTTCGCTTGCCATTAAGCAAAGATTTGCAACCTCGTCGTCATCGGAGTCGGATTCATCCTCGTTCTCCCATGATATGTATGCTTTCTCCTTCTTCTTAAATTTCTTGTTTTTGTCCTCCTTTTGAAGTTTTGGACAATTGGGTTTAATGTGTCCAACTTCTCCACACTCATAGCATTTTGGTACCTTTGTTTTGCTCTTGAAGTTTTTCTTCATTGCAAACTTATTGAATCTTTTTAATAAGAGTGCAAATTCTTCATCTCCTTCTTCTTCATTATCATCACTCTCTTCTTGTAGTGATGTTGTTTTAAGGGCGAGACTTTTCTTCTTGCTTTCTTCACCTTTTTGTCTATTTAGCATAGTCATCTCATAGGTGAGAAGATTACCTCGTAGTTGATCAAATGTAAGTTGATCATAGAGCCTTCCTTCCACAATGGCGTTCACTTTGGAGTTCCATTTTGGTGTAAGGCTTGTAAGCACCTTGGTCACAATTTGTTTATCATTGTATTTTGTGCCAAGCATGCTTAGGTTGTTGAAGATCTTGGAGAGTCTTTCAAGAGCTTCTTCAATGCTCTCTTCATCTTTCATTTTAAAATTTTCCCATTCATGAACCAACATAAATACCTTTGATTCTTTAACGTGGTCGGTTCCTTCGTAAGTGATTTGGAGTTTATCCCAAATCTCTTTAGCGGTTTCACATGTAGAGATCTTCATATAATCATGCTCGTTAAGTGCACAATGAATGAAGTTGATGGCTTTATCATTCATTGCCACTTTCTTCCAATCATCGTCATTATATTCACTTTCTCCTTTCGGTACTTGCTTTAAGACGGAGACTTCTCCTTCTTTAGCGCTTGTTGGCTTTGTTGGAATGTGATTTCCATTCTCAATCACTTTCCAAATTCTCACATCTTGAGAACGGATCCAAATTCTCATCTTATTTTTCCAATAAGAGTAATTTGTTCCGCTAAAAAGAGGAGGTCTAGCGGTTGAGTTACCTTCACTAGTGTTGTTGTTGTTAAAGCTTGTGCTTGCCATGATCTTTTCCCTTAAACGGTTAAGTCTTTCAAAGGGTTAAGCTCTGATGCCACTTGTAGAACCTATGCACAATTACTCAAGAGGGGGGGGTGAATTGAGTATTGCAACAACAATAAATCTTTTTGGGAAAGTTAAAGACAATATACAAAAGTGTTATTGTACTAGTATTTTTCCAAGAGCTTAACTCAATTGCTAAGCATTTATAAGGAGCTTTTACTTTCCAATAGACACCAACTCAAATAAATTGATCAAGCTTTTCACCAATCGGACTTAAGCCATTCCTTAAGTACTTACGAAGCTACTTTTCGATCACAATTTATTTGCTCAAAGGTAAAAGACAATAATATTGAAGAGATGAGTTTGGAGAGATGCAAACGCTATTTAGAGTGGTTCGGCACAATCCTTGTCCTACGTCCACTTTCTTTCTCAATCGCTATTGAGAAGTTCCACTATTGCCAAGCTTCAAGGTGCTCGCGCAAAACCTTTTACAATCCGAGTCCTTAGTTTCTAACACCTCACGGTATATGATCACCACTCGTATACTAACCCACTCCACTTAGAGATTCCTTCTCTAAGATTTGCCTTGAGTACTTAGTATACTCCTTTGGTATCCTCACCGACTATAGTGTTTATAACTCTTGACTCAACCTTGGAGATCACACTCCAATTTACAAAGTGTTACAAGAAAACAATTCTCAAAGAATTGTTGAGATGAAATGAGTACTCTCTAGAAGAGTGTATGATTACAAGTTTAGCACTATTGAACCAATTGATATTGCTCTCTCAAATTGTGTATTATAACACTTTAAAAATGTGTAGAATGAAAGAATATGAACAAGATAGTTTGCAAATACTCACATGTATGAAATAAGGCTTTAATCCATCTATTTATAGACTTCCCAAACCTTAGAAACGTTTGGGAGTTAATGGGATGGAGCCGTTTTGTTAAAACTAGCCGTTTTTTATGTTTTTGAATCATTTGCATCGATGCATAACACTTTGCATCGATGCAAATGTGTCTTTGAAGCTGAAATTTGAATTTTCAGCTAGGTTGCATCGATGCAAACATCTTTGCATCGATGCAACAAGTCGTTGCATGCTTTGCATCGATGCAAGATGAGTGTGCATCGATGCAAACCTTAACGAATGGCTTAAAATCACTTCAAACTACTTAGGATTGATCTCAAACTTGTTGGAGTCAATTCCTATGCTTTTGTACCTTTGAAAACAAGTTTTTAAACCATTTGGCTAGCATCGAATTGCAAGATGTGCATCAAAACATTTTGTGAGTGTGTGTTGAGAGATTTAGCAATTGGTTCTTAACAAGAAGTTACCTAAGTCCTAAGACACTATACTTGTCTTCAAATGTTGTGGACTTGAGTTTTTTTGTTGTTGTTGTGTTGCTTTCAACTCTTCATTCCTCAACGTTGAATGTTGGTTGATCTTTCAATATGCTTGTTCATTCAAGTTGTTTGTTGGTTTGTCTTTCATGTCGTTTGTTGGTTTGTCATTCATCAAAACCTATGAATACAAACTTCGCATACAAGCAACATGATTTACAATGGAGAGCATGGGTGATGGAGTGTGTAGCCACTGCGTCTATGTCGGTGCTGATAAATGGCTCGCCATCTAAGCCTTTCAACATGGAAAGAGGTTTGAGACAAGGTGACCCACTGTCTCCATTTTTGTTTGTATTAGTGGTGGATGTGCTGCATCGAATGATAGGTGAGGCAGTGAGGAATGGTCGTATATCATCGCTGCTGGTTGGTAGAGACAGTATACCTTTGTCACACCTTCAGTTTGCTGATGACACTATCCTCTTCTGCCCACCAGAGGAGGAGACTATAAGGAATTACAAGAGGCTTCTGCGATTCTTCGAGTTGATGTCAGGCCTGAGTATCAATTTTGATAAGTCCAGCCTGATTCCAATTAATTGTGAGGAGCAATGGGTCGAGCGTATGTGTAACCTGCTGGGTTGTAAGGGGGATGCCCTTCCAGTTAAATACCTTGGAATATCTCTAGGAGCTAATCCGAGGTTGGTGAAGACATGGAAGCCTATCATAGACAAGGTGGAGGAAAAACTCAGCTTGTGGAAGGCCAAGGTGCTGAACAAATCTGGGAAGTTGGTACTTATCAAATCTGTGTTGAACAGTCTGCCAGTATACTATTTGAGCTTGTTCAAGATGTCGAAAGCGGTGGCTGAGAAATTGATTTCACTACAGAGAAGATTCCTGTGGAGCTCAGAAGAGGGTAGGACTGGTATGGCATTAGTAAGGTGGGAGGTGGTGCAGGCGCCGAAGAAACTAGGTGGACTGGGAGTAGGGGACGCTATGGTTCGCAACACAGCGCTGCTGTTCAAGTGGTGGTGGCGATTTGCAAAGGAAGATTGCCCCTTGTGGAAAAAAGTCGTAGCTTCTTGTCATAATTTAAACCCCAATGAGCCTCTGTGGACTCAAGAACCGCCTACTAGAGGAGGACCATGGAAGGATATTTGCCAGTTACACATCCTGAACCAACATTTAAGGGATAAGATGGTTGTAGGCCTGTCCATGGTGGTTGGGGATGGGCGTCGGACACGTTTTTGGGAGGATACATGGGTGCTTGGTGGATCTCTGAAGAACCGATTCCCGAGGCTTTTCTCTGTTTCAAACCAGTGTGGATCCGTTATAGGGGACTGTGGTTTTTGGGATGGGCTTGAGTGGATTTGGAACTTCCAATGGAGGCGAGAGCTCTTCCAATGGGAGTTGGAACTACTGAGTGCATTACACGAGGTTTTGAGACCTGTGAACTTAATTCATAACAGAGAGGACATAGTGGTGTGGAAATATGATAGGCGAGGTATTTTTACAACTAACTCATTTGTGCAGGTGATGCAGGAAGAATTGATCCCAGAGGAGGTAACCAGTTACAGCTTCACCAGGACTATTTGGAAGGGGCTGGTCCCGCCTAGAGTGGAGCTGTTTGTCTGGTTTGCTCTGATAGGAAGAGTGAATACAAAGGACAGGTTGAGCCGGTTTGGAATCATCAGTCATGAAGATGTTACTTGTGTTCTCTGTAACAACGGGGTGGAGGATGTACATCACTTGTTTCTAGGATGCATATTTGCATGGCAGGTGTGGAGTGCTTGGATTTCAGCTTTTGGCCAACGGTGGTCTTACCCAGGATCGATGAAAGAACACTTTCTTAGTTGGACAGAAGAACCGAGGAGGATGGAAGAGCGTAATCACCGGTTGAGGTGCTTCTGCGCGATCGTCTGGAACTTATGGTTGGAAAGAAATAGACGAATTTTTCAGCACACAAGCAAAGGAGTTGAAGAAATCATCAACATGTCTTCGAGTAGTACTAACGAGTGGAGCGGTGGGGATCCCTTTAGTTGTTGATGGCTATGCCGGAGATGACCTGGGGTCGGATTTGTGTTGTTATATTTGGTAGGTCCTTTTGTTTTTTTTTTAATTTATGTAACTTGGTTGATCGCTCCACTTCTATTGTGTTGAGCTGTTTGATTTCAAAAAAAAATTATTAAATATTTTTATTAAATTGGTTAATAATTTATTCTTTAATAAACCTAAACAAAATCGATTTATTATAACAATAATAATAAACTCAATTATTTACATTATAATTATTAGATCCAATTTGATCTAATCGATTTACACAATTTAAATCGAATTATATTTAAATTTTTTGATAAAAAGATAAATATATCCCTGATTTTTGCTTAAAAAAACAAAAACAAAAAACATGATCTAGTAGGTTATGTAAATTGGTCGGTTCGACCGGATCTGATAACAATTAGGTTTATTGCTATTGTTATAAAAAAATCGATTTTATTCTAGTTTGTTAAGAAATTTAAAAATAATCAGTTCATTAATACGTCCAATAATAATGCGACACATAAGTGTCTTTACAAAAAGAGATTTTAGCGTCTTTATGGGAGTATCCTCCGTATATTTATTGTTTGATTATTAAGATATAAATTTTTAAAAACATGCTTACACACAAATAGATATAATAGAGATATATTTAATGTTTTTAGAAAAAGTTGAAATACAAAAATATATATATATATATATAAACATTAATTTTTATGAGAATTTTCTGTCTTCTTTTTATATTTTTAAAATTAACCTTCTTAATTTTAACCTAATTCTTCTTTTTTCTCCTGGTCTTTACTTTCTTTATTAACTATTTTCTTTTACATTTTTCTTTAACATTGTAAGCATACCACTCCTTCTATCACCATAACTTCTTTGTTACGTTGATAACAACTTAAAGTTCCTGTTACTACTTTCTCTTCGTTTTCTGCTATGCCACCAACTCTTTCTCCTCCCTATTCATACATGACGACTTCAATTAGAAAGATTAGAATCTCATCGTGATGAAACTCATGACCCCTATTCCCTTCAGTATCTCTCTTTCTATTTTTCTCTCAATTATTGGATGTATAAAATTTAGGTTTCTGAGTTTTCTATTTTTTATAAAGAAAAAAATTTTGAGATATTCTAGGTTACTGATTATGCAAATTTTTATAAGAAAAAAATATGGATTTAAATTTTTGGGTTTTTACAAAGAAAAAAATTGGAGGTTCAAAACTACTGATTATACAATTTGATTTTTATAAGAAGAAAATATAAAAACTTGCATTGATGAGAAATAATATTAAATTTTTAATTAGATTTGATTATTGATATTTTTTTTGGATTGATTGCTTTATGTTAATCAAGGAGAAGGAAGATAATATTGGTTTGCTTTACATAATTTTTTGTTGCCGAAGAAGAAGAAAAAAAAAAAGAAAAGAAGAGGGACAAAATTAATTTTTTATGCAAATAATATTTGTGTTTCTTAATTAATGTCTTTGCAATCAAACAAATCTAATATTAAACCATCCTTTATATCTATGTCCATATATATATTTGTCTGTTTCTATCTCAGAATTTTGAGACACTAACCAAACGGAGCCTAAAGTCATGGGATGGAATGTCGTACCCGTGACATACGCAGGGAAAAGAAAAACAGTTGTATCAACTATATCAAGTTAGAACTTAGAAGCTTAGTTAATATATAATTTAAGGTGAAAATTTAGGTGCAGTTAATTTCATGTGAAGTTAATAACCTAGAGTCCTTAAATAATTTATTAGGGTTGACTAAATTATCATTTGACAACTCTCATCTATTAACTTCACAAAAAGTTAACTGCACGTAGTCTCCACCATAATTTAAATAAAAACTGGGTAAACCACCAAAAAAATGCACCCAAATTATTTTGTCGCTGACAAAAATATACCTGAATTTTAATTATCAACAAAAATACCTTGAAAATTTTAAAATTTTGACAAAAATGCACAAATATTAACTGCTCTGTTCAAGGTTAACAGAAAAGAGTGATGTGGCAAACGAAAATTTCTTACATAGACAGTGACATGCTGACATGGCCAAACTTATAAAATTGAAAACCCTAATATAGAATCCTAATTTCCAAATTGGAATTTCATCAAAGAGATGTGGGTGGTTCTTCCATGGGTAGAGGCAGAATGAATCAAAGGACATTGTCAATGGTAGAAGATGGGAGCGATGAATATAGTAGCAAGTCATACGACAGAACATGCCTCTGCTCTCTTCATCTTGTTACACTGAAGTCGAATACTAGGACCAACTCAGTAGGAAGATAGTTCTTTCGATGCCTATGTGAAAGGTGAGTATGAATTTATTATTGGGTAATTTAGTAACATTTTTGGATTTTTTCATGATTCTTCATCTCATTATTCTTCATTATTGTTACACAGCAGAACAAGAATATGCACTATAAATATTTTCAGCGGGTTGATGAAATATAAGAGGAATACGTTGATAGAGAGAATTGTTATAGGAATAGCAGGCCCATGGGACTTGCAGGTAAAAATTTCAAAGGCTAAAGCAAGGAAAGATTAAGAGATTCTTTAGAATGTGATGAGCTAGTGTTGAAGATGCTACATATGCTAAAGAAAGAATCGAAGGAGAAGTTGAAGAGAGTTGAAATACTTTTGTTGATGATAGTCCTTGGGGTGGGAATTCAGATAATTATCAACTTGCTTTCTCTGTTAAAGTGAATGGTGTATACCAAGTTTCGTTTAAGAGTTGAAGAATTGAAATAGTGCAATTATAGATTTAGAGTCAAATTCACATGTTGTATGGTTAGCAGTGTTTTGGAATTTTTAGTGTATATTATGTGCCTGAAGAAATTAATACAATTCCAAAGCTTGAATGAGAACATGTTGTATAATTATTATTGAAAATGCACTAATATAAAATGTAATATAATTAGATAAATAACATGTTCAATAATAGAGGTAATGACCAAATCAGTACCCGAAAGATTCAAACGCCGAAATTTTGGTACCTGATTATTGTTATTGACAAAATGATACCTGAATATTTTAAAAATTTGCCAAGCGTGTCCTCGAGCTTGCCGGACCATAGCTCCGGTGAGTAAGATGCTTATGTGTTCAACGGTTTTTGTTAACAACAGAAGTTTATTTTGAGTTGGAATTTGTAATTAAAAATATTATTCCAAACCCTAATCCCTCCCCCTCCCTCATCGTAGCCCCCTTTTCCTTTCCTTTTCCCTCCCTATCGCAACTTCCTTCCCTCTCCTTCCCTCTCATATCATCTCATCTCATCTCATCTCATTTCTGCAATAAAAAGAACAACAATCTAATATCTCAAAATTCCATCCTTTCAAAGTAACTACAAACCAAAACTTTCGATTCTCTCAGATCAGAGAAGAACAGAACGAGAATCTGAGAAGAAGAAGAAGAAGGAATAATGGATCTAGCACTAGAGGAGCTACAATTCCTGAACATCCCAGAAATCTGTTACCTTTTCTTCCTCTTCACCTTCTCTCTCCTCTCCACCGCCGCCGCCGTCTTTACCGTCGCTTCTCTCTATACCAACAAAGTTGTCTCCTTTTCCTCCACCATCTCTGCAATCCCCAAAATCTTCAAGCGTTTGTTCATCACTTACCTCTGGGTCACGCTTTTGATGTTCATCTGTAACTTTGTCTTCGTGATTTTCTTGGTTTTGCTTATTATAACAATTGATATACAGAACTCGTTTCTGCAGTTTTTCACGGTTATTGTGGGTGTGTTGGTCATTGTGAATTTGGTGGGATTATTGGTGCAGAACGTTTTTTACTGTTCGCAAGAGTTACCATCACCAAGGGATTGATAAGAGTGCTTTACATGATCATCTTGGTAAGAAATTTGGGAGGTTTGTAGGTGGATTTTTTCTTTTTCTTCTTTTTTTAATATAATTGATGGAATAGTGTAATACATTTGGAAAGAAATACAAATGGTATTGGTAGATTATAATTTGAATTGTAATATTGTGTTCTGTTGCGCATGCTTCTATCTGTGCCTTTATATGATCTGCGATGGGAGGGAGGGGGAAGAGGGCAGCGATGGAGAGGGAAAGGGAAAGGGAAGGGGGCTGCGATAGGAGAGAAAGGGAAGGGGGGAGTGTGTTGGGGGGGCTGCGATGGGGATGGAGGGGAGGGGGGCTCCATTGGGTAGGGGAGGGCTGCGATGGGGAGGGAGATGGAGGGAGAGTCTGTGTTGGGGAGGGAGGGCTTAGGGTTTGGGAGGTGGTTTGCCATGTCACCAAAATACGATGGCCATGTCAGCATTGTGTTTGCCGGAGATTTGCTCCGGTGAGCTCGGGGACACACTTGTCAAATTTTAAAATCTTTTAGGGACTATTTTGTTAATAACAAAAATCAGGTACCATTTTGTCAGCGCCAGAATCTTTGAGGTACCAATTTGGTATTTACCTCTTCAATAATATCATTAACAAATTCAAGAAAATAATTTGTTCTATATCATTAACATCAATAAAATAAACTATTTTGATCTATCGGAATAAATATTACACCAAATATGTACAAATCCATGCTATAAGAGTTTTTAACCCCTCAATAACCAATTCTATATTTTAATCAAAAAACAACTGCTACTTGTTAAATACTTCTTTCAACCAGAACAACATGTCCAAAACATCCTAAATTTTCGATAAACACAAAAGCAACTCCTAAAAATACCAAAACATCATATGTTCAAAATAGATACAAAAAAGATAATAGTGGTCATGACTTCTGATTTTTTAATGGTTGTGAAGATGTTGGTTTAGAAGCAAGATTCCTAGCAAATTCAAGTGTTGGCATAAAATTCATGAACTTTGTAGTTGTGGCTTGGCTTGCTGCACTCATTGTTTCTTGAAAAACTACAGATGGCCTTTTGATTTATGAATTATCAATAGCTCCTTGGTCATTGACATTAAGCCTGACATATGGAGTTCTAAATGGTGCATTTAGCCTAACTACAACACCCATTGTACTTGAAAGTACAACATTCAATGGACCAGCCCTAATAGATGCATGTGCACATCTTCTCTTGTTGGAGCATATCTTAAAAAAGTTGCTACAGGCCTTACTATAGCATTTTTTGTCCTAGTAGCACATGTCCCTCTCCTTATATTTCTTGGTGCATCAACCTTTGTAGCAGTAGGAGCATTTGAGCCAGATTTTTTTTGAAAGAGCTAATGTCCTATCAGATTTGGATGGTGATGGTGGTGAAACTGTTGAATTTGATGATGCTATTTTATCATTATTTTCATTTGGTTCTACATTTTGAGGCTGCTGGACAAAGTCAACAACATCAGATCAAGTGAGTATCTTTACCAACATATATGGTGTAGAAAAATAGTACTTTTTTTGTTTTTTGCTTAACTCTTGCTCAAGTTGAATGTGTGGGTGACCCTGTGTTTGTTGTTCTTTTTTTGCTGTCTCCATAGTTTCTTTCTAAAACATCTCTTACTCTCTATCTGATTGTTAATCGGTATCTCCTACTTTTGATGCACTGCTTAGCTTTCCAGCTTGGACTTTCTTTTTCTCCTCACATGTTTTTGAACTATGACCTTCCTACAAGTATAATTTACAACAGACAATAATATCCATGGGTTTAGTAAAAATCATACATGAGCTAAGATGTATACAATATTACAATTACCTTATTGCACCACTTGCAAGTGGTTTGGCCATACTTCCTCCTTGTGTTGTACTGGTTGCCATTGTCACGCTCGGACTTATCACGTTTTCATTTCTTAGTTAGTCTACCTATGGATCTTTTGTATGGTGGAGGAAGCACCGGATACCCCTCATGTTGTTTCTAATATTCTTCACTTGGAACGGAGTTGATGTGAAATTGGTATTCCCAGTTATAGGATTCTATAAGCAGCCAGTGATGCACATAATCTTCTGATCTTTCATTCTTTTTCTGGATTGCAGCAACTCCATGGCAACAAGGGAGTCCAGTTAATTGCCACTTTCTACAGCTACAAGTTCTCTCTCATAAATGTTGACACTAACTCTACTTTCAGATCTCTTACCTCAAAATTATTATGATAATCATCTCTAACCCATTGTGCCTTCTAGTAATTACCTTCTTTTTTCTCATTCTCTAACCTACTCAGTTGGATAAGAGCTAGCTTTCCTGTGTATGCGAGAAGATCATCCTTGTGCAATGCGATCACCCTCATGATATAATATCTCATATCTTCTAGCATAGTTAGGATACTTTTACCTCTCATACCAACTATTGTTGCGTTAAAGGACTCAAGTTGTTGTTAGTGACGTTGTCTACCTTGCACCGATCAGAGAATCCAAACCTTGACCGTGATGATTGCTCAAACTTATTCAAATAATCCCATGCTGCTGGATTGATCCTCCTCATGTTTGTCATTGCTCTGTTGAATTCTTGATTAGTTAATGCCCTTGCAAATTTTCATATTGTGTCTTTCATTCCTTATCCTTCCATCGCTTAGTCAAATTTCTCCACATGTGCATTGTGCAGAGCCTATGAGGAGTATCGGGCATCACTTGTTTTAGGGCTGGCATGAATTCCTGAACCAGGTCAACAACACAACTAAACATTAATAAACTAAGATGCAGTAAAATTAATTTAAAAAAGACACTATCAACCACTATTAAAAATAATAATATTACTTAATTCATCACTTTTTGCTGGCCGGACATGAAATTCTAGCCGACTCGTTATGATCAGCTAGGTCTTCATGAAGATTCTCCAAAAACCATTTTCAATTATCCTGTCTCGGCATCAGCTACTCTGTACGCTGTTGGAAACAAATGATTATTTGCGTCTTGGCCCACCGTAGTTAACAATTGCCCCCCAAAACATCCCTTCAGAAAGGGTCCATCAAGACATATAAAAGGCCTACAACCTGCCTTAAATCCCTTCTTCCAAGCTGCCAAGTATATGTATAGTCTCCTAAATTTAGGTAACCCTTCTTGTTGTGCATGTGTGCTCATTTAGCATGTTGAACTAGGATTTGCTTTGAGTAACTCCCCCAAATCTGCACGTAGCTTAAAATATTGCTCCTTCTCCGTCCCTTCAATGATATCCTTAGCCTTCTCTATGGCCCGATACATCATTCGCTTCCCAACCACTATGTCATATTCAAGCTTGTTTACTAACTCTGAAGCAACCCACTTATATATTATTGATCTACTCTTGTTACTCCTTGGACAAGTATGTTCATCAATTAGAGTTTTGATTTAAAAACTCTTTAGAAAATTTCTTTGTGCATAATACACCTCCCATGGAAATTCATTGTGATAGCAAATTACTCTGCACCTCAGTGGCGCTACCATAAAAAAAATTTTTCCTACCCATCTTAACATTATATTTGTCTCACTGCTATTTTGAACTCCTCCATTATTGTGAACTCCATCCCCAATTCCAATGTTACTTGATTGTATGGTGCATTAGGGTTGCGTTGGGAAACACTGGAACTTCTTTCTCGTTGTCAGAATTAGGGAGACTATGGTAATCTTCATACTCGTACTGAAATTCTTGTTCTTCCTGCCCACCATGCCCATCTGTATTTGAATCATGACCAGGTAATACTATTTAGGGGTGTTCAAAACCAATCTGGACTGAACTAAACTGACCAACCGAGCCGAAAAAATTGAAAACCGAACAAACTAAAAATCGAAAAAACCGAAAAAAATGTGTTTTGCTGTTTTTGTTGCGGTTCGGTTCGATTTTTGATTCTGACATTGAAAACCCCAACTGAACCAAACCGAACCGGAAAGATTAAAAAATCCTAAAAAAACCAAGCGCACCCCACCCCCAAATGCACGTAACCTAGCCTACCCCAAGCAATCCCCAAGCCCCACCCCCAAACGAAGAACAAAACCTAGCCGCTCTCTCCCTAGGTCTCAGAACAGCCTCGCTCTCTGCACCTCTCAGCGCCGGTGAGGGACCGTTCCTCCCACTACCTCGCCGCGTTGCCGACCTTCCTCGCAGCGCCGCCCTTCCACTGCTCCCAGGACCTCCTCGTGGATAGAGCAGCCCAGCACACAGCCAGATCCCAGCGCCTAGATGCCCAGGACCTCCCTCGCAACTCGCAAGTCGCACCCAGTACTCCAGTAGCACAGAGAACCCGACACCCAGCAACATCCTCGCAAGTCGGACCCAGCACCACCCACTCACCCAGCGGACACAGAGCACTGTTTCAAGTCAGATATGGAGCCCGAGCCACCGAGTCAGCTATGTAACTTGACTGGAATTGATGTTATGTTTCTTGTTCATTACTTCATCTCTAATTGCTTCAACTGCTTCTGGTGTTTGTTTTGTGCTATTGAATTACTGAAACTGCCTCTATTGTGTTTTGTTTTGCTGTTTTGTTGCGTGTTGAATTACCGAATTACTTTTGAAGTGATTTAGTATGTTTTGGAGCTTCTGGATCTTTATTGGGTTAGATTGAAATCAGTATGGTCAGCTAAATTTGAATAATAAGAACAAGATTTTGATTTTGTACGGTATGAATTACTTTTGTTAGTATTGTTGCTGGTTGTTTAATGAATTTCTAAATTTGTTTACCGTGGATAGATTATGTGGAGAATAGCATTCTACTCCAAGTTATATGTGTTGTTAGATTTTATTGTAGTAATTGTTAGAGTTTTTCTAATAATATATCTATTTTTTAACCTGGTGATGAGCAAGCTTTCCATGAATTAGGTCATGTCATGTTGTTGCAGGCTGGTTCTTAAAACATTTTACATAAGTGTGTGTGTTTTATACAGGGCTAAAAAGTCAATGTAAATGTTAAGATTTACATGTGTATATGAGATATTTGATTCTTTATTTGTGCATGCCCTTAATTATTTGGTTGTTTATTATATATCATGTTAATTATGAGTGTAGATTATGACACGTTAAGATCAGCAGTATATCACTATACTTTCAACTATAATGCAAAAAAATTCAGCTTAAAACATTAAAATACAAAAATTGAAACAGAAGTATTCAAGAAATGCATATTATAAAGCAAGATTTGTTACCTAAAGTTAATTCTAACTCATGCAGCCTATATCAGAAATATCCCTTTAGACCCAGACTTTAAATCATCCAACTTGATATAAGGACAGAAAGTTTTATATGAGCTTGCTTAAATTTGATATTTTTTATGTTGAGCACTTGAATCCTTTTCTGATTGAATGTGCTAACTAAATTTGAAGGTGCATTTAAAAGGAGATATTATTAGTTTAAATTTATTCTGCATTCTATTTCATCTGCATTATCACTATTAAAATTAATTGTCTTGTTAACAAAGGTACCATTGTAAAAGATAGCATCTCCTCAATCTGTGTTAATCACTGGTGCTATATTATTATTATTATTATTATTATTATTATTATTATTATTATTATTATTATTATTATTATTATTATTATTATTATTATTATTATTATTATTATTATTATTATTTGTCTTTTGATTTCAGGTTGATTTGCTTAAAGATGTTTTGCAGTTTTGCAGGAGAGAACACCAAAACATGATTGTCTTTTGCTAAAAATTTATTTTTATCTTTTATTGTATAGACTATTAAACTTTTAATAATTTTAGTTGTGGTATTATAATTTCTTTTATCGTTGAATTTCATTGTATTAAGACCTTTTTTACTCTTGTGGATGTAGTTTTACTTTTATTTGTTATGGCTTTGTGAAATAGTATGACATTTTTTTAATCGATTGAAAAAACCGAACAAACCGAACCAAACCAAACCGAACCGCAGTTAAGTTAAACGATTAGATCGGATGACTTTTCTCTAAAAAATCGAACCAAACCGCACCGCGAACATCCCTAATACTATTATTAAAGCTCGATCGTCACTAGGAGTAATTATCTTCTGCCCAGAAGGTCTTGGCCGAGCATGATTTTTCCTTCTACTTGGTTGTTTTGACCTCCCTTCATCAACAGTGTCTTCAACCTCAACATTCTCTTGAACCTGAACATTGTCTTGCCCGTCACCTACGGATTCAATAAAACCAAACAACTAATACATATACAACAACTTATAAATTTACTAACATAATTATCACACTTACTATTAATTGATTACATCTTTTAATGAACATAAGCTGAAGTTATGTTCCAATAAAAATTAACTACTTCTCAAACTAAATTCAAGAAATCAAAGTGAAATCAATAAATCAGAATTAACTACTTCTCAAACTAAATTCAATAAATCAAAGTAAAGTAAAATTAACTGTTTCTCAAACTAAATTTGAAAAATCAAAGTAAAATCAATAATTCAGAATTAACTACTTCTCAATTGACCATAAAGTATAATTAACCATGAATTTTTACCTTCGGGTGCCCTATTAACTTGTTGGCTAACATTTTTGGTTTGGTTGTCCTCTGCAGATCTTGCTATCCCACTTGGTGGGGGCCTTGCATGCTTCTTCCAACCTCTCTTCCTCCCACACCTAGCTGGTGTGTTACTACCTTGTTCGTTCTGGATTTTGTCAATAGTTGCAGCATCATTTGTATTGTCTGTCTCATGTACAGTAGAATTTAGAGCTTGAGGTTAATTCAAATTAGGCTCTTTTAGTGGTGAACTATGTCTTTGATCAGTGTAGACCTCATTAGGATGGAGCTTTTCGGTTTGGACACCATTTTGTTCCTCCTCAGCTGCTACATCATCAGTCTCAAGTCCTTGAGTAATCTCATCATTTTCAGCAGTAAAATTCTTTTCAACACCCTAGACCCCAACCTCAGCATCATCCACGTCTATAACTTCTACCTTTTCATCATGAATGTCCTCATAAATCTCTACTTCATTAATGATAGGTGGGTTCTCTACAACAGGGTGCTCAAAGTACAAATGTATCATATTTCCATTTTTTAAAGCTGCATCACACATCCTATCAACATCTCTTCTTAGCAATCTTAACCCATTTGACAAGTCTAATCCAGGTTCTAACCAATTGATGGTTATTAGTGGCTAAGAGAAGGGGGGTTGAATCTTAACTTCTTTGTCTGCTAAATATTACTTTTGCTTTTTCAAAGAAACTTAGGAGATATTTTTACTTTTGTCTCGTAACAAGTTGAGAGACATTTTCATTTTGTCTCCTGAGTAACATAAACAGAAGTGAAGTAGAGAAGAAGGAGTAACACCCAGATGTATCTTGATTTAGCTACTTAGTGCAATGTAGCCTACATCCAGTCTTCATCACAATTATGATGGAATTTCACTAACTTTTCAACACATTACATATACCAATGTTTTTCCTAGTATCTACCCAATCCTATCTGGGACAAATCCAAATTCTAACCCAATCTGAACTTGACTAGACCTCAATCTAGCTTTCAACAGCAAAGTGCTAACCCAACTTGCAAGAGAATCCCCACAGGATCATGACACAAAACAGAAAGATGTACAAAGAAAATCAGTGACATCTTATGGCTTTTTCTCCTAGTTTAACTCACTGCCTTTTACCTCTCATTGGTTTTTTCTTACAAACCTCACCATATTTGCCTTTTTCAATGAGACTCAGACAGATTAAACAGGAAAAAAGAAATACTAAATGAAAACCATGAAGGAGAAGAACTCAAAAGCTTAGGAAGCTATGACAACCAAACTCTGTGATTTGTTCTTTCTCTCTTACCTTCAATCCTTGGACATTCACTTTTATTATAGAAGAGTGAAATTTCCAAGGTTGAGACTTAGTTTAAGATTCACACTATCTTTTTCACTTTCACAGAGCTTGCAGCGGCTTCGTTAGTGAGGAGAGAGAAATTCAAATCTATTGCATGCAACTAATCCATTCTCTCTCATCTTTTTTCTTCAAGCTTCTTTAATCTTGACCATTGAGCTTTGCTTTGGCTCTAAATTTTGATTTGGACCATGGATCTTCTGCTTTTTAGTTTTGACTTTGATTTCTCCATGGTTGCTTGATTTGTGCTTGAGACTTTGTTGATTTCTTCTTGAATCCTTGGTGTAGTACAAATGAGGAAAGATGCTTTTTTATGTGTTTTGACCAAGACTAGCTTCTTGGTTGTAGTCCTTTTCTTCTTGCTTGGATTTGGAAATACTCCTTTTGTTCTTCAATTCCCAAAGCTACTGCACTTTTTTTTTCTTTCTTTCTTCCTTGAGGATGATGTAACCGAAGTGAAAGAGAAGAGAGACAAGAGAAGACTTTTGGCTTACGATGGAAGTTTCAATGAAATTAATTGAAATAAATTTGGGGTTCAAGTATCTGAGACTGGGAGTGGATAACCGTATGAGGCTTGTGGATTTTGGGCTCATTTTTTTATTTCCTCATATTTGGTTCATGGACTTGTGATTGAGCTTGTCTTAATTTTTATGGACCATAGTGTATGGGCTTGATTGTTAGTTCATTGGGCCATGTTTCCAAAATTATTTTCCTGCACACAAGCACAACATAATCATATAAATAATTTATAATTCTCTAATCATATTTATTTATCATTTTAAACAAATATTAGTTTTCCAAACTCAACACCAATAAATCTCCTTATATCCAATATATCCCAAATCTAAAAACAACCCTTCAACCAGAAAAATGTTGCCAGTCTCAACTTTAACCCCATCAATATTACTAACTAAACTTCCAATATACTTGATCCCACCTTATCCAATTCTCTCTAACCTACCCATGTGGTGATATACAAATGTAACGTGGGTTGACATCTATATAAAAAAGAAAAAACATCATTGATTTAGTTATGCAATCAGTGAAAGAAAATGAACTAATTCGCTAATAAACATGAAACCTAATAAGTATAGAATTAATAGAAACGATAATTCACCAAAATCAATTACTTTAACCCCAACATTATCACCGTCAAAGACTACTATGCTTGCACATTCAAGCATAAGGAGCAGTGGAAACAAAGGATAAAGAACATTGAAAACAAATGCATATGATGGTGAAACATATCTTGAAGAACGACGTCAACAAACAAAGAATGATGGGCTCACAGCGAAGCCAGTGGTTGTAGAGGCAAGCTTCGAACGGTGAAGACCAACGATGACGATTCCTCTCCCGTGTGCGAGCGACATTCTCTCCACGAATCTCTCTTTTTTTACTGACTTCACTCTTACTTAGATGAAAAAGTATTATGTTTTAACTTTACCATACTTAGGGTTTCAATTTGGGGCAATTAGAGTTTTAATTTGGGATCAATTAAATTAAAACAATTAATACATTCTCATTGGCTATGTTAGCCTGTCATTGTCCACATAAGAAATCTCTATTTGCCACATCACTTTTTTTCGTTAACCTTGAATGGAGCAGTTAATATTTGTGCATTTTTGTCAAAATTTTAAATTTTTAGGACATGTTTGTCGATAATAAAATTCAAGTGTATTTTTGTCAGTGACAAAATAATTCGGGTGCATCTTTTGTGGTTTATCCTAAAAAACTTCATCAAAAATTTCTCTATATATTATGAATTTAAATTTAATGCATTGTCATTGTAAAATAGTTTTACACATGCATCCAATTACGTAATACCATATTAACAAAAATAACTACTTTTTATATTGATCGTATGAATAATCATATAAAAAAATAGATGTAATTGTACGACTGTGTAAAATATTTTTTTAAACAAATATATTATATACGAAAGTAAGAAAAATCTCGCACGGTTGTCTTTGTTTTGCCCTCCTTTGGGTCAACATATGACCCTTTTTGGGTTTCCAAACGAACTCTAGCTCCAAATTACTACATTTTGGGCCAGTTAAGACCAAGAAAGGTTCAGGCTTAATCAATCACAATAAGAAACTATTTAGGGTCATACCCATAAAAGGAAAATGTAACAACATTGTTCTATTTTATACGAGAAAACAAAAAATTCTTTAAACACCAAAAATCCCACTTTATAAATAAATAAAAAGTATAGTTCCATTTCCAAATTCTAATTTCTTGGTACTACAAGGCTTGTTCAAGTGGTGTTGATGTTGGTCCTTGTAGAAGTGCATCAACGATTCGAGATGGGTATATCCCAGTTGTATATGAACCCATATAGTATGTGTAGGGTTAATGTTTAAATTCGTCCTTCAAAGATCACGCGATCTTTATTTTCGTCTTCGAATGATTTTTTTAATCAAATTAGTCTCTGAAAGATAAACTGTTAGTCAAATTAGTCCTTCCGTCAATTGGATGATGACGTGACACGCCACGTGGCAAGTCAGTAACACGTGGCACGCCACGTAACAGGTCAGTGACACGTGGCGTCACTTGACATATAAAAAAAAAATTTATTAGTCAAAATAATCCTTAAAAGTCCAGACGTAAGTCATTTTCATCCCTGAAATTTTAAAAATTAATCAAACTAGTCCTAATATAATTTTTTTATAATATTAAATTTATAATAGTTTTTATACTACTAATTTTAATATTATTTTTTAAACCTTAATAAATAAAATTCTCTTTACATAAAATAATAAAAATAATTAAATTTTTATAAAGTTATTTTGTCATTTGTATTTTAAAATTTTACATTTTTAAATTGTAATTTTTTATGTAAATTTTTTTTATTTAAATGAGTTTATCAAATTATTGTTGATTATATATTTAAAAATTTAATATTTTAAATTTTACTAAATAATATAATAATTATTTTAAATTTTAAATCTTTTAAATTTTTTAAAATTATAACTTTTATTATTATTTAATTTATATAGTAAAACTCAATAATTGAAAAACTGGTTTATGGAATCACTTTTTGAATCTTAATATTCTAATATAATTTTTTAAATATTTAATTTAAAACAAAAGGAATTTTATTTTAATACGAAGCATATCTATTTATATAATGTACTAGTGCGAAGTAGCCTGTGTTATGCATAGGTATAATATTTTCTATTTCATTTTATCTCATTGATTTGTGAAATTAAAAGAAAAATTATATAATCTATCTCAAACATATGAAACACACAAAAATTTATTATGATGTTTGCACGTATTACGCTTAAGAAACAATTCGTTTATAATAATAATAATAATAATAATAATAATAATTAACCAACAAATTTTTAATATTTTGTAAAATTTGGAATTGAAGCAAAATTTGTGGATCTTCTTGAATTTTGACTCTAAGTATCACTGCCATTACATCCTATATATAAGTAATATTGTAATGGGAAAAAAAAAGATGTAGTAGAAAAAAAATATTGGTATAACTTTGTTTAGGTTAACATACATAAATTTTAATTTTGAGCATATAACTTTGTTTAGGTTAATAAATACATACATTTTAATTTTGAGTATATATATATATATATTCTAGCAAAATGTAGTAATGTAAGAAAAATGTTTTAGAATAGAAAAGAATAAGAGAGATTTTGAGAAGAATTAAAAGAGAGAGATAATTTTATGAAGAAAAAATAAAAAAAATTATATAAGGACTAGTTTGACTAATTTTTAAAATTTGAGGGATGAAAATGACTTACGTTTGGACTTTTAAGGACTATTTTGACTAATAAAAAACTTTTTATATGTCAAGTGACACGTGGCATGCCACGTGTCACTGACCTGTCACGTGGCGTGCCATGTGTTACTGACCTGCCACGTGGCGTGTCACGTCATCATGCCACGTGGCACTTAACGTGACACGTCATCATCCAATTGACGGAAAGACTAATTTGACTAACAGTTTATCTTTCAGGGACTAATTTGATTAAAAAAAATCATTCGGAGACAAAAATAAAGATCGCGTGATCTTTTAGAGACGAATTTGAACATTAACCCAATATATGTAGTTATAAGAAAATAACAAAACACAACAATTCTTATATCTTATTGACTTCTTTTGAAGACGTTTTGGGGACCGACAGGGAGAAAAGAAGAGAGGAAAAACAACTTTGGCAAGTAAATGGTAAGAATTATACCTTTTTTTTTCAAATGGATATATTTAGGAATGTTCATGAAATATGTATATCTATACTGTTTATTTAAATTTGATCTAAAAATTGCGAATATTGATCCAATTTGATCCATATATACTAATAGAATCAGATTGCGAATTTTATGTAAATATCTACATATCTGTACAAATAAATAAATAAATAAGTAAATATTTTTTTATGTTTTATTTCAACTAATAATGATCATATATATTGTATTATTTTATTTTTATTATTTGAAAAAATATATTTAATAATATTTTAAGAGTAAACATATTTAAAAGAGTAGAAAAAAAGAATTTTATTTGATATTTTTTAATAAAAATAAGCTTTTTCAAATATTTTTACATTTTGCAAATATATTTGATATCCGATCCGACAAAAATGTGAATCTGATCGAATCGAATCCAAGTTTAAAAACTGCAGATATTGGATTCGATGATTTTTGTCATAAATTTCGATCCGATCCGATCCGTTCACATTCACTTCTAGATATATTTTTTGTTCCGGTTTTGCTAGGTAGACAACGATTTTTGTAAACAATAGGCTCTAAAATTGATCCAATAAAAAAAAAAAAAATACTCCATCCCCAGATTACCTCCTAAACCTTAATATTAGGATAACCATATGCACACCTAGTGAATTGAACATCCAATCATTATTAACCGTGCATGAGTAAATCGAATAAAAAAAAATAACCATGCAATTAAAAATAATGAACATAATCATTTGCATACTTATTGAATTGAACATTCGATATATCTATTGTTCACATTATTTAATATTCTCATTGTCTATGTATACTTTTTCTTTTTATTTTTAAAGATTTTGAAAAATTCCAAAAATATTTTTAATATTTAATTTGATTTAATTTTATGTGTAACATTTGAAATAAATTTTAATTCTACTCTTTGCTTCGCATTTTTCTAGCCTTTTCCCCTTTTCCCTCTTTACACAGCGAATTTTCTATCTCCCTTTCATCTAGGGGTGGCAAAACGGGTCGAGCCCGTCGGGCCGATCCGCTAAACCCGCTAAAAAAGGCGGGTCGGGCTAGGAATTGGAGCCCGCCAAACCCGCACCGCCAAATTGGCGGGTTTTGGCGGGGCGGGGCAGGCCGGTCTGCCGGGCCGAATATTTTTTTTTCTTTTTTTTTTTAATTAAATAAAAGAGTGATTACTATTATAAAATTAATAATTATAGAATTTTTAAACACTTTTTTTTCATTTTTTGTTTTAATTCTTTTTTGAGTTATTAACTTTATTTATTTTATTTTACAATTTTGTATATATGCTCAAATTATGTGACTTATTTTTTAAAATAAAGATGATTCTATTGACAAATATTATTTTGAACAATTTTATTGAAGTTAAAAATTAAAAAAAAATAGTAAAAAAATTATATTATAATTTGACTATTTTTTATTTGTATTTGATTTTTTAACTATTATTTTTTGGTTAATTTTAATGAATTTTATTTTTCAAAAAAAAAAAAAAAAGAGTCAAGCGGGCTAGCCCGCCAACCCGCCAATCCGCCATAAAACGGGGCGGGCTAGCATTTTGAACCCATTTTAGTTGACGGGGCGGGCCGGTCCGCCCCGTTTATGTGGCGGGCCTAGGCGGGGCGGGGCGGGGCGGGGCGGGCCGGCCCGCTTTGCCACCCCTACTTGCATCACCGTGACAAATTCTGTTTCGCATCTAGGGATGGCAACATGTACCTTATCCGTGGGTACTCAATCCGCCCCACCTACTTGGTTAGGGTTGCCAGTCCGATTCGCAGCGGGTAGGATAGGGTACGGGTAGGGTTCTCGTGCGGGTCGGGTAGGGTGCGGGTTGTGTCTCAACCCTACTCGATCAAGCCGCACCCTATATATGTATATGTTATATACTTATATAAAAATATATTTTAAGTGGATGTTGAATCAAAAACCTTTCACTAAATACAAAAAATCCTTAGTCATTAAAAGAAGATCATTAATTGATAATTTAATATTTTTTTTACATAAAAGTCCATTCTATTTTAAATTATCATCAAGTTATATAATAATATTACATATTTTTTTGTAACTCACGAGTAGGATCGGATACCCGCAAGTTAAGAACAGATAGAGTTAGAATTGACTCTAAACCCTACTCTACCCTATCCATTGTCACCCCTATTCGCATTTCTCTAGCCTGCCGCCTTTTCTTAGCTTATGTAGCCTCAATTTCGCAATTTTCGTTTGTTGTTACTTCGCACTATTTAAGGATAGAATGAGTAGAGTAAAATTTAATTAACTTTACTTTAATTTTATTTATGAGTTTAAAATTCTTAATCTAACCTTATCTGATTCGACCCGCATAAAATAAATTTATTTTCACACAATATAATTCTTAATATCAAATAATATTTTATGTCGTATTATTTGCAAGTTGAATTATTAACTTAGGGACAGGAATAAAAAGAAAAAAGAATTTAGATTTAATTTTTTACTTATTTATCATATGTATATATTTTTATGAACATATACCATAGATATTAATTAAAAGTGCAGGTTGATTAGATAGGATTGATTGATTCGATACTTAAAATTTTTATCGCTGGAAGTCGGGTAGCCAACCCACTTCGATTGAAAACGAGTTGGATATCCGCAAGTGCAGGTCAGATTGCTAGTCCTAACATCACCATATCTCTCTCTTATCCTTCTCTTTCTCTGCTTTGTCCTGCCTTCGAGAAACTATTTTGATAAGCTTTTTTTTTTCCTTATGTATCATTGATTCTGTGTTGGTGATGATGGTGGCGGCGACCATGATTTAGAATTATGGTGACAAGGAAAGTTGGAGGTGAGAGGTAGTGACAGTTGAATGAGAGATGGTTTATTGGGGTTGGGGTAGCAATAGCGGTAGTGATGGTAGGAATTAGAATTATTGGGGTGATTTTAGGATTAGAGATGAGATTTAGAGTTAGAATCAGAGAAAAAAAACTTTTAAGAAGGAATTGATTAACCATTGATCTTTAAACATTATGATAGGAATATAGTTAAAATTTATTTTAAATATTAAGAAAAAAATTTAAACTAAATGTTAATAGTATTTTTTAAAACTCTTTAAAAGTTTTTAGAGAAAAGAAGTATGTTTTACTCCTTTAAATTTAACTGTTATGTACTCCAAAAGTAAATAAGTTTTAAAATGACATTATATTATGTATTTTCTAGAGAGAGGAAGAGAGAATATATATGACAAAATTGATAGAATGTTTGTGGAGAAAAATTAGTTTTATTTTCTTTTTCTATAAGAACTTATAACTATATGTTTAAGTACATTTAGCTTGCATATAAATTAAATATTTTGTTTCTAGTTGTTGCAAATATATCTTCTTGTCTAATTCAAATATATCTTTTGCAACTAACATGTCTTTCTGGTTTTGGAGTTACCTTAAAGATTGTCGTGCACTAATAATAATTTATTAGTAAAAATTTTTTAGGTTAGCAATCTTTAGTATTTTTAACAATTATTTAATCAATATAAATATTAAATTATTTTTAACAAATAAATTATATTAATTTATGTGTATAAATTTTAAAAAATATGAGTATAAACTATATTGATTCATGTGCATGTGTGTAAATATAAATATAAATTATATGTTTTTTTTTTGTAAAATTCCTATAAATATGAGTGTAAATTATTATTAGACAAAGATCAAATTAAAAATAATAATATTTGCTTCATTTATTAGAGGCCACCATGGATTTAGATTAGACACAAGGGTAGATAACAAAGATCACTTTTTATACACGTACAACTTTTGATTCCGTGACCAATATTATTTTCTCGCTGTGATATTAATTAAATACATCAATCATGGGTGTGGAGGCTGGGTCTCCTTTTTCCTCGAAATTCCTACAAGCAAGGGAGTCTTCAAAATCTGTCTTCTTTTGCTCTTTCCCTCATCCCAAATTTTCCAATAATAATTCAATAATAATAATAAAATTACAAAGACAGTATAACATATTGATTTCTTATAGCGTATTATAACATTGTTCTTTTTATCATTTTTTAGATTTTAATCCATATAGTAGTGCTGCCACTTCTTCGCTAATGCTCACTCAGAAACATAATTTGATAATAACATTTGAAAGTGACATTCCCCACAAACAATCAGATAGATAGATAGTGACCTATGTTTTTGCCAAAATAATACAGCATGCCTTGATTTTCATGACTAAATAATTTCAAGGTTTGGGCATTATTTGCTCTCTCTCTAACACACGCTTGGTCCCTACCTGCTACTCTATTAAAAAGGGGCAAATATAATTAATTTATTAACTAATCAATTAATAATTAATAGGTAAGGCCTGCTTGATTCACTTTGAAAAGAAAAGGAAAGAAAAGAAAAGAGAGAGAATAATAGTAGCTAGTGCAGTGGTTGCTTTAATTTTATAATTTTAGCTTTTGGGTATGAAAGAGAACCCCTTCTCTAATGTTTGATTATGTTGCATGGCAATATCATAATTGGTTGATTAAAGCCCATAGTGGAGGTCAATTCCATGTCCATGAAGGACAAAGTGCTTGCCTCTTCATCCCCTAAGCGTGTTTCACAAATTATCATGGATATCAAACCCATTTACAAATAAAACTCTTCGTTCTTCATGCATTTCTTTTTAAATCAAGAAATATCTATAAAATTTTAATTTAAATTGGTTGAGTAATCAATTCATTGTTTGTTTGAATAAATGTCGAAAATTTAAATTTATCTTTTTATATGTAAAAATTTATTGGATAACAACAAATTTTTAAATAAAGTTCAAATTTGCAGTATATTAGTCATTAATTTGTCAACATATTAGAATAGTAATTACCTCAATTCTTTAATTATTATTAGTGATCTTAATTCTCAAGTTTGGGTACTACAAATAGGGAAAAAAAAAACTTTCTTTGTTAACCTATTATCTTTATAAGACTTTAATTGAGTAAAATTAAATTAATCAAATTTCTAAAAATAAGACTAAAACATTTAAAAAAAAACTATTAATTTTATTAGATATATAATTAGAAAAATTTTGGTGGACAGTAACTTTTAGCATTTTTTATTATTATTTGAGAAGTATAAATATTAAATTGTCTTTAACAAATAAATTATATTAATTTTTGTGTGCAAATTCTAAAAAATATAAGTACAAATTTTATTAATTTATGTATATAAATTCTGATAAATATATATAAATATAAATTATATGTTTCTTGTATGCAAAACCTTTATAAATAAATATGAGTATAAATTATTATTAGTCAAGTACTATAAAAAAAATGATAATATTCATAGGCCATGTAACATTATTCATTTAACTATTCATAAAATTTATTTATCAATTTAAACTTTAGCAATAATTTATTTCATGATATAATATCAAAACTTTAATTAGAATCATCTTTCCTTCCTTTCTTTCCCTCGAAATTCTTTTATTTTCATCAATAAAAAATGGTTAACCTCTACCAGAGAAATTCGAAGACAACAACTTCACTACATGGCAGCACTCAGCTCTAATATTGCTCATAATCTCTTCAATTTTTTTTTTTTTTTGGTTTTGGCCTAATTTTTATTATATAAAATGCCAGGTTAGAAAGGATTTGCTTCTCCAAAGAATAGATGCGTTTCACTTTGACCAACTTTATGTTCCGAAATCCTTGCCCAAGAGACTAATTATAGTTTTTAAAAAATTTTGCTAAAAAACCTTTAATGTTTTCTGCTACTTGTAAATACCAATACTGCATTTCTCTTGAGGGGTAAGAGGCTTGGCCATGCTGCCTCCAAGATTGTTAAAATTGTAACATGTTCTATGCCCTGTATTATGTGAATTGCTTGTGAAATTAAATCTGTCTTTCTAAAAAAATGCATCAATCGTCATGCTCAAATTCCACCGTTTTGTCGATGCTTTTACAAGATACTCTAGTGTTTCCTTTTGTTATTAGTAAACAAGTCTTGAGCCTTCTCAATTTTTCAACAATAAGGCCTTCCCGCTGGTTGAGAATTTCACATGCTGTAAAGCTAAAACACATTAGAATAATACGATGTAAGAGCTTTTATGATTAAAAAAAAAAAAAATTAGAATTTAATTTTTATTAAATTTCAAATAAAAAATTTAACATAAGAAGATAAATAAAAAATATCATAAAATTATTTCTACTAAAAGTTTAAACTAATACAAAAAGTATATAAATAGTTATATTTCTAATACACAATTATAAATAAGAGTCTCTTTTGGATTTGTTTTTGCATAGGTTTTTTTTCTTTTATTTGCATGTTATAACTATTTATGTGTATTTTGCTATCAGTTTAAACTTTTAAAAGAAGTGGTTTTATAATATGATACTAGAGTTTTTATGACTGGAAGTTTTAGAATTTAATCCTTGTTATCCTCAAATTAAAAAAAAAAAGTACAAAACAAATAAAAAGAAAAAAAGAAACATATGCAAAAATTCAAGGAGACTAAAAAAACCTCTTACTTGAAATGACATGTTAGAGATACAATTATTCATGTATTTTCTTCTATCAGTTTAAATTTTTAAAAAAAGTAATTTGATGATATAATATCAACTTTTATGATAAAAAAAAATTTAGAATTTGATCTTTGTTATTCTCAAAAGAAAAAAAATAATATAAGACAAATAAAATAAAATAAAATACCTATATAAAAATTTAAATAAATCCATCAAAAAGACTTTCCCTTGAGAGAACAAGTTAAAAATATAACTATTTATGTGTTATTTTAATTACCTTAAACTTTTAAAAAAATAATTTCATAAAAAAATAATTTATGTAAAATTCATGCAAACTCCTAAAAAAAGACTTTTGTATAAAGAATATATCAAATATATAATTATTCATGATAACTTCAATTTTACCTCTATCAATTTAAAACTTTTAAAATAAATAATTTGATGACAAATCTGACTGCAATATTTAATTATTTATATTAAATTTAGTGGAGTAGGGGCACCCTATCCGGTTGTGAACATATATTGGGGATTTAATATTTTTGCAAGTAAATGCGCTTAACTTTCTCTTGATGATATTTCTAAAATGACACATTGCAAGACTTTGCATCCAATATGTGATAGCTACTTCATTTTAATAAATTGATTATCTTCTATATAAAATTAAACTGTGTTCTTCTTTTTGATGTTTTTCTTTTCATTTTTGACCAAAAAGTTAGCAATGATAAAGAGAGCCCACAGCACTCATCGACCACTAAGCATCAACAGTACAAAGCGTGATTAATTCATGATAATATATCCAATCAGTGTATGTAGAGTTGAAATCTTATGATGTTGATGATGATATATATACACTTCTTTAAGCGAAATAATTTGAGTTCATACACGACAGTAGTAGACATATAGATTCCTGTTATATGATTGCATAAAAAAATGCTAAGATATGTATAATATATATTGTTTTGTATAGTATAGTATTTAGTCATTTAGACCTTAAATTAATGTTTTAAGGTATAAATAAAGTACTTAAATTAATGTTTTGTATAGTAGTATTTGGCTCACATTAGTTTTCGACATTGTTTTGATCACCGAAAATTTTCGACGAGAAACAAAATTTTTAGTCAACAACTAACAAATTTTATTAATTTTTTTATTTAATGCATCTTACAATAAATAAATATTAAATAAAATAAATTCAGACCATTTTAAACTATTTTTTTTGTTTTTAATATTATCATTTTATCACATATAATCATTAAAGAATCTAGTATGATAGACATCAGTCTATCTCAACAAATTATTAATAATTTTATAACAGAAATATAATTAAAAATTAACATAAGTCACAAATATTAAGTTAAAAAATTAAAATTTTGAGGACCAAATTAAAGTACGAGTATAATATTAAAGACTAATCTAAATATTAACTCTTATCTTTTCTTCCAAAAGAATCACCTTTCCATTTCAAATTATATATGGTATAGTCCTTCTATTAAATTTCGTTCTTAACGATGATAATTTTTAATATAATTTTTGATTATTTGTTGGCTAATTGATTCTCAATTAGCTATCTAGTGGAACTAAATAGTTATTATAATCTATAAAAATTTAAAAAATTAACTACAATTTAAGTCAATTCAAATCAATTTTTTATATTTTTAATTTTAAAATTTAAAAAATTAAAATAATAAAAAAATATTTTCTTTTATAAAAGACCTTTTATTTTTTATCTAATTGGGTCTAATTGACTATTTTCCTAACTAATTCCTTAGCCGAACCGATTATGATATCATTGCCTTGGAATTTATTGAAACATAGTTTCAAATGTGTTGATGAACATAAACATATTTATCAATTAAAAATAATTGACATATAGTCGATAAGCTAATAGGAAACAGACTTGAATGTTATAAAGATTTGGACTCAATTTTTACTGCTGATACAATACAAGGAGTACTTTGGCGGATGATTTGAAATTAACTTTCATGAAATTTTTTTTTTTTTTTTTTTTGCAGAAAATTCCACTCCCCTTTTTCTGCGAGATGCTAAAATGACATTTTCCTCTCTTCTATTTTATAAATGTATATTTTTCTCCCTTCTAATTTTTAAAAAATTTCCTATTTAATCAATTTTAAATTTTTTGTGTCAACTAATATTAACTTTATCCATTTTTTAAGAAAAAAAAATTATTTTTTAAAAAAATACCCATTAACAAAAATTTTATTTTTTATCATTAAATTTTTCTTACTAAAATACCCTTTTAATAAATTATTTTTTTATTGATTAAATTGTATTTTTATTAAAATACTTTTAAAAAAATTAATAATTAAATTATTTTTTCTAAGATACCACCCTTCAATAATTTTTTAATTATTAAATTATGATTTTACTAAAATTTTATTAAAAAATTATTTTTATATTTTATTATTAATTTTTTATATCAATATATATTATTTTAACGTTAAATAAAAAAATCTTACCATTGTTAATATATAAAATAATTAATATATATTGATATTGAAAAATAATCTTATTAAAATTTTTTATTTAATGTTAAAATAATATATATAGATATTGAAAAATTAATAGTAAAATATAAAAAAATTGTTAACAAAAATTTTGGTAAAATTATAATTTAATAATTAAAAAATTATTGAAGAGTATTTTAGAAAAAATTATATAATTATTAAATTTTTTAAAAAATACAATTTAATCAATAAAAGAATAATTTATTAAAGGATATTTTAGTAAGCAAAATTTAATAATAAAAAATAAAATTTTTATTAATGGGTATTTTTTTAAAAATAATTTATTTTTTTTTAAATAAATAAAGTTAACATTAGTTCACACAAAAAGTTTAAAATGGATTAAAAAATAGGTTTTTTAAGAGTTAGAAGGGAGGGGAATGTACATTTATAAAATAGAGGGGAAGGGAGTGTTATTTTAGCATCTCGCAGGGGAGGGAAGTGTAATTTTCCCATTATTCTATTATATATTATTAATTTTATAATTAAAATATGTCACATATTATTTTTTATTACAATTAAAATTAATTTTTTTAAATTAAAATTTTTTTCTTGCCTCCCTACTAATTTTTCAACTAAAATATGCCATATGTCATTTTTTCATTACAAATAAAATCAAATCTTTCATTTTAAAATTAAAGAATTTTTTCCTTCTTCATCTCCTTTTATCTATCTCTTTTATTTTCTTTTATATATCATTATTAATGACTAATTATAAATTTAACAATTAAAATGTGCAACATAATATTTTTTAATTGTATTAAAATTAAAATTAAAATATTAAAATTGAAATATAGCTATATTATATGTTATATTATATATTACTATCTAATTTAATAACAAAATGTGTCACATGAAACTCTTATTAAACTTGAGAGAAAATATTTTCCTCCAAAATTAATAAACTCTCGTCCTAAACTCTCTCATCTATCACTCTCTCTCTTTTTCTATTTCTCTCTAACTTTCTCACTCTATATATAATTTATTATATATTTATATATTATTATCTAATTTAACTAGTGTATAAATCCGTGCTTAGCACGGAAAAATTTATAAAACTAAAAAAAAAATTATATGCTTCGATATTTAAAATAAAAATATAAAATAATTATTATTTTAAAAAATTTATAAAATTACTATCAAAATTAAAGTTTAACTTAAAAAAAGGGAGTAATAATTATTTTATATTTTTTAAAGTAAAATAATTATACACTGATACAAAATTTAAAATAAAAATAAAATATTTACATTAGAATACTATTTTTTCAAAGACTTCTTTATAAATAACATTGATGGTTGAATTTGCAGACATTCCTACGTAATTCATAAGTAAAACTTTTAAACCTCTCTTACTCTTAACTCTTGAAAGTGCCACATATAGTTGGCCATGTGTAAAAACTGGTCTGGGCAAATACAATCCAACATGAGATAAAGTTTGTCCCTGAGACTTATTAATTGACATGGCAAACGATACTATTATGGAAAACTGTCTTCGTTGGAATCTAACTGGGACGGTTTCATTTGTTGGTACCATATTCATTCTTGAAATCAAAGCAATATGACCAACATTGTTACCCGATAAGACTTCACATTCTATGACATGATTTTCAAGCTTCCTAACTTGTAGCCTTGTACCATTACAAAGACCACTGGATTGGTCAATATTCCTCAGTAACATCACCGGAACACCAACCTTGAGTATTAATTTATGTGGAGGCAAACCAGAGCAATTTATGCTATTCAGTAATTCAGGACCATAGAGATCTAGTTGACTCTCCATATTCCCTTCATCCATACAAATAGAATTCGAAATAAGATATAATTTTTCTCCTCCAGGAATGATAGCCATCAGATGGTTGTTGACCTATTCAACGATGTCTAGTGTGGAAAGCAGTATAGTTCTTGCTTTGAAAAAATTCTTTGAGGACATGTTTTCCAAAATATTTGGATAAGAAAAATGAATTAACTCATCAAATGCCTGGTCCGAAGAAGGAATAACAATATCTCCTGGAAGACATATCTCAGATTCACCATCCATATTGTCACCTATTAGACCATCACCAACTTTCAATAACCACTCACCAAATTGCTCTGTCTCATCTTGATCTGAAGCAGTCATCCCTACAGAGAGTCTCATATTTTTTGTTAGTTTGACCACCTGACAAAACTTCCAAAGGTAAGACGAATTCACGGTTGAATGAACGATATCTTGTCTCGATTCTCGTGGAATGACAGGAAGAATTTGTCTAAAGTCTCCACCTAGTACAACCACTTTTCCTCCAAAGGACAAATCTTTGCTATATGTTGGAGAACACCTCATGATATCACCCAAGCATTTATTAAGTGCTTCATAGCAGTACTTACTAACCATTGGAGTCTCATCCCAAATTATAAGTTTGGCTTTCAACAGCAACATTGCTTGAGGGGAACCAGGTTTGATGTTACATACAGAATCTCCTCAGTTATATTCAGCGGTATTTTGAACCTTGAGTGTGCCGTTATTCTATTGGGAAGAAGTAAAGATGCAATACCACTCAAAGCAATGTTTAACACTATATCACCCCTTGAGCGAATTTCAGCAGACATAAGGTTCCAGAGAAATATTTTTTCAGTACCTCTATGACCATACACAAAGAAAAAACCCCTTCATCACAATACATAGTTGTAATAATTTTATTGAATGCATATCTCTACTCAAGTGTTGCGATGGCTAACATGTTTGAGGCATTTTTCTTTAAATCATCCCTGTTAAAGTTTAGCTCTTCCCTTATAACTCTTTCGGTTAACAAAAAATTATCAACTTCAGTTGCTAAAGGCATATGAGGATAGTCTTTTAAGGTTGTACCATAGAAATGTAAGATCTTGTCTATATCTATTAAGCACAACTGCTTAATCTCATCATCTGACATTGTTAACTCTGCATATTATACGATACTGTAAAAATTCAGTCAAACTAAAAATGATTAATAAAAAAGAACTTTTATCATTGTAATTAATAGAAACTCACCGCTCATGTTCATCACGGCTCTCTGTCGATACAAAATATCATCTGAGAGTTTATGCCAACATCTATCCCAGATGTATTCTGGTCTTGAGATATTGTTGGATGTTAATAGAATGACAAATAACCTCCTAACATATGATCCTGAGGCCCATGAGCTTGCTTCCTTAATTGCATCAATGAATTCTTTGTCATCTTGCAAGAGTCCAAGGGCGAAGCATGCATCTCTATACGTAGCATAAATTGTTCCTCCTACTATTCTTATATCTCAAAATTTCATACATCCTCTTTGAGTATTCAAGAGAAGTCGTTGGTAATATTCTTCGGTATTTTCTGCAAAAAACTTGGTTAAAATCCCACTTTTAAGTTGTTAAATGGATTAAGCTACGCTATTTTAATTATTATGTAGCTTCACATCCGCATAAGAATAATTTTTTTAAAAAAGATAGAAAAATAAAAAATTGTATAATCTACAGATTATAACTGTTGAAAGTTATTTGAACATTTATTTTCTAGTGTAGATAAATCGAATAAAATGGACGTGTGGTATAGGCTGTTAAGATTTTAAATTTAAATCATTAAATAAGTAAGTTCAAAATTGAATATAAACTCGTCATTACCTGCAGGTACATGAGTCAACCTTCCAATTGCGAAGCCTTTTTTTCGAGGAAACCACTTTGAAGAATCGTCCTTCCAAACAAACTTGGTTGGAAACTCAACATAAGTCAGACTTCGAGTATAGGGATATGACATGTTCGCTGTCATCCATCCCAAAAACATAGACTTATGAGATATTGCTCTTTCGACGATATCATTCACATTAGAAGTTTCACCATAGATCACAGGTTGCTCATCCTCCAAATGGAATGGAAGTCTAATCACAAATGGTTCTTTCTCTTAGATTTCGTATCCAAATAGACGCCAGACTGCCTCACATGCCGAAATGTACCTACAATAGTAGTAATTCCTAATTTCGTCAACAATTTGTGTGGCTTCTGACGGATCACCGTCATTGTATATAGTAACTGTTACGCGGTCATTACCCTTGTGTACATACTTAAACAGATACTTAATAGAACTTGTTTAGCATGTGTATTCCACATTTATGTGGCACCCGAACTTGAGCAACAATTCTGGATTATACGGAACAATGAACTTATTGTCTAGTACACATTCCCTTTTCTTCACTGTTCGATCGTTATCAGTACGCCTATATTTGGGAAATCCGGCCTCATCAATGAGTGTTCGCTGTCTAAACTCTTTAGGATAGAACTTTGAACATGATCCATTCTTCATGCAAGGTGAATTCTTGTTGTACGGACCACATGGACTATGTACCATGTAATTTTGAATAGCTCCATGTAGATTTGGCATTTCATTTTCATCAGGAATCTCAGTTGTTATATGTTTGTCTATGTCATCTGGTGTTTCTTGCCTCCCTACTAATTTTTCAACCAAAATATGCCACATGTCATTTCCTCATTACAAATAAAATCAAATCTTTCATTCTAAAATTAAAGAGTTTTTTCCTTCTTCATCTCCTTTTATCTATCTCTCTCATTTTCTTTTATATATCATTATTAATGACTAATTATAAATTTAACAATTAAAATGTGCAACATAATATTTTTAATTGTATTAAAATTAAAATTAAAATTAAAATATTAAAATTGAAATATAGCTATATTGTATGTTATATTATATATTACTATCTAATTTAATAACAAAATGTGTCACATGAGACTCTTATTAAACTTGAGAGAAAATATTTCCCTCCAAAATTAATAAACTCTCGTCCTAAATTCTCTCATCTCTCTCTCTTTCTATTTCTCTCTAACCTTCTCACTCTATATATAATTTATTATATATTTATATATTATTATCTAATTTAATAACTAAATGTGTCACATGATATTCTCTTATTAAAATTGAGAGGAAATATTTTCCTCCAAAATTAATAAACTCCCTTCCTAAATTCTCTCATATATCTCTCTCCCTTTTTCTCTATTCTTCCCACTCTATATATAATTGGTAATTTATATTTTATATTAGTAATTTGACAAATCAAAATGTGTCATATAAAATTTTTACTTTCAAAATTAACAAACTCCCTATCTCAGTCTTCATCTTTATCTTTCTTTTTCTTTTCTCTCATCTTCTATTTTTTCTATCTTTTTGTTCTATAAAAAATAATATAATTCAAATACAAAATTATTATTATTATTATTATTATTATTATTATATATATATATATATTTTTTTTAAATTTTTTATTTAGTTTTAAATTTTTACTGCTTATCTTTTTTATCTATATTTTTATTTTTCTTCTTTCAAATATTTATTAAATATAATTTGAAGAGAATACTAATGTTATAATTAAAAGTTAAAATCAAGATTCAATTATTTAAGAAAAATTGATTTTGAATTAATTTTATAACTATCAATATAATTTTTTTATGCTAATATCTAATTATATTTTTATATACACAAAGAGAAAAAATATTATTTTTAAATAGCAAACATTAAAATTAATTATTTTTATTTGTGCAATAAAGTTAACACCTAATCAAAAGTATACAAGTTAAATCGTTTCAAATTTTAGATAACGAATATTAAAATTAATTATTAGTAATAAATTAAACTCTTTCACATAAAAATAATAATTAAAAATTTTATTATTTAATTTTTTATCTACAGAGATACTGATCTTCTTAGTCGACAGGGATTTTATTCCTACGATTTTTTTTAAAAATAGTTTGATTCTATAAATCTTTTGTCCATAATCTATAATATCAAAATAAAATCGACATAATTTTAAAAGATTTATATTTTCATAATATAATTACTAATAAAAATACTACTATGTCATAATTTTAGCAGAATGCATCAAACTTACCAAAACTTTGCGAATCATGAAAACAAAAAAATAACTCGTGACACCCAAATTTTGTCCCCCACATACATATGAGAATTGAACCCTAACCCCTGAATTTACGATTTTATTACTATTTTGTCTTGAAATTATACACTTTAAAAACTTTAAAATTTAAACTAATATTAGATCAGATCAGGTATAATAAATAATATACCATACACATGATCTGATCTTTAATAAAATTGGACTATACAAAACTATATTACTAATCCGGCGGTGTCACAAAAATAGACTTCATCATAACATGAAAATATATAATATCAGAATTATTTTTGACATTGATCTATATATATAGTGCCCAACAATATATGCGGTCGTTAATTAGTTGTTGTGACGAGATCTCGAACTTGGAATTTATTGGAACACACTTTCAATAATATGCTACTAGCATCATCATATATACTACTCATCAAACTCAAATCTTGTCCCCTCAGATGAAAACCCTAATCCTCAAATTCGGGTTTTATTAAAATATAAAGAATCAATTCAGTCTTACACACCAAACTCATAATGACAGCATATACAACTGAAAAGAAAAATAAAATAAAATATTTTCGCACAGCAACCTGATGCTCCTCTAACCTAAGGTAATCTTTGATATAGTATTCATGTTTATCTTGCTATGTTTGGTTGATTTCAAAGCTGCTTCACTTTTTTGTTAAGAGAATATGGTGACAATGAATTACCCAGTTCACAGTGCACTCTTTATTGAACTGTAACATTAACTCAAATAATGTGTTTGGAGGAGGAAATGCTTTTTTAAGGGTATTTTAATTGATTTTTTTTTATAAATTTCAAATATTTTTATAGAGCATTTTATATAATTGAAAATAAAGAAAAGAAAAGAAAAGAAAAGAAAAGAATTTATAATTAAACTTGTTATTAGATAAATTAAGGGATCTAGCTTAAAAACTAATTTGAAAAGTAAGCGATGCCTTTTATTTATAAGAACTTGGAGTAGTGCGAGAGTAACTTAATAATAATTTTGTATTTGTATTTTGATATCATATTAAAAATTAGGAAAAGTCTAGGTGGCAGCAACTTTGTTAAATTCTAACCCGTATGTAACCAGCAAAAAAAAGTGAACCATTGGATGAAATCTCACACCAATCTCACACAATTAAAACCGTCATTGATGGCTATTTGATGGCTACAAATCACAAAGTTGCTGACCCTCTAGCATTCCTCTAAAAATTAAGTAGATATAATTTCAAAAATAAATTTAAAAGGTAAGCCATGCCTCTTATATTTATAAGAATTATCCAATTTTATTTTCTGTTATTGTATATACAGATAAGATATATATTTTTAAATGAGGAGTGCTAGGGAGTCAATAAGTTTTGTGATTTGTAGTTATTATTGATGTTTTTAATGGTGTGAGATTTCATCCAATAGTTTGAAATTATTCATTTTAAGTACTGACCAAATTTTGATAAAAGTGATGGCCCATAAACTTTCTTTTTTTAAATTACATGTATTTAAGTTTCAAAAATTTAATTAAATAACATTTTAAATTTTTTAAAATTTAAAAATAGTGTCGAAATACACGCTAATACAAATTAAAGCATAGCGGTAATTGAGATGTTTCCATGCAAGTTTGCTAGTTCATATTCTTATCATGAAACACATACATACATAATGTTGCAATCATGCATTATAAAGAAACTGCGCATATCTCTGGAAAAAGGTGAAGTACAAATTGCAAATCCATTAAAAGAATATTCATGTCAAAGTGCTGTTTTTTCGTGTGTCCGTAAAGTTGGTTTTGCTAAAATGCAATATACATAAGATCTTGCAGCACCATCATGCCATTTGTACAGCAAATTATCAATTTTATTTTATTAAAATAATAAAATAATGAGACAGCAGATCATATATATTTAAAGAAACGAATTATTGTTATTTGCTTAATATTAAAAGAAAGCCACATTCCCCAGCTTTTGATAATTAATCACATACAAGCATGTGGGTTTCTGTAATGGAATCCTGGCCCAGATCTAAATCTGTTCTACTTTCCTATGCTAAATCATCTACTAATAATCGTTTGTAAATTTGAAATTTTGCACTTCAAAAGATTACCTTTCTAGTAATTAGAGCTTAACTTATAGTTAACATAGACGTGCACCAATTTTTAGGCACTATGTTAAATCATTTTTAATATATTCTTTTTTTTTTTTACGGTTGATAACTTGTTTTAATATATCGGAGCAACGTAAAAACCGAAAATTAATTTTATTATGGAACCAATATTGGTGCTGGACGGCATTATGGAGAGGAGGAGAGCTTTATATTCGTATGGTGTCAGTTTACATGCAAATCGGATTGAGGGACTTACCAAAGCAAAATCGGACTGTGCGAGAACTGCAGCAAAAAATTCAGAGGGTCCGTTTTGATTTAAAAAAGTAAAAAAAAAAGAAAAATCTGAAAATGGAGAGTCCGTTTTCTTTTAAGGAAAAAAAAAAAATCTAAAAACGGAGGGTCCGTTTTTTTTAAGGAAAAAATTAAAAAAACAAAAATCTGAAAACGGAGGGTCTGATTTGATTTCAAATATAAAAAAAAAATAAAAACTAATCGGATGATCCGATTTGTGGTCAATAAATTTTTTAACAAAGAACTTGGACGGTCCGATTTCTCGCTGTCCCATACCTGTGTCTAACATATATATACACCATAACCAAACACAACTCACACACTCCTCCAATATAAAAAAAAAAATTAGCCCGTAAAAACTAAGTTTAAGAAAAATACTAAATATCAAAATATTTAAATATGAATTTAGGTAATTTATTTTCTAAGAACACAGTTAAAGTTATTATTAGTAAAAATTTTAAAACTTTTCACTTTAATAAATAAACAATAAATACATTAATTAAAAATTTAAATTTTGTATTTTTTATATTAATTTTTTTAATTAATAATCTTAAAATGTGTTTTTAAGAGATAAGTAAAGTTAACTAAATCCTTTAAATATATATAGTCTCAAAACAAATTAAATATTATTATAATGTACATGTCTTGACATTAGGAAAATAATTTTCTTTTTGTATAGTCAAATTACATAAAATACGTCCTAAAATAACATGGTTTAATTTCCCTTTAGGAGTAGTATTTTTTGTCAAAGAGGACAAAGAAAGAAACATACATACCCTTGGTGACAACAATTTGCTTTTTCCAAAACTGTTAATACAAATGGCAATGTATGTATATATGTTTGATTGTTTTCATCACTAACTGTGTCAAAGGGGCGTCCAATGTGGACTTTGAATAGGAATCTCACAAAAACAAAACATATATTATGTAGGATTATATAATAATAATAATAATAACCAAATTGAATTGATCAAATGATTAGTTTATTAATATATTTAAATAAATATCAAAAGTTTAAAATTCGTCTTTTGTATGCAATAACTCATTAGTCAATAATAAATTCTTAAATAAAATTATAATCTACAACAAATTATTTTTTAACATGTCTAATTAAAATATACACTAAGAAACAAACAATAAAAATAATAATAAGGGACTTATAGCTAGCTTGCATTGAAAGTTGAAGCCATTGGGGTATGTGTGTGTTGGAGAGGGGAGAGAGAATATTCTATGGCCACCAAAGTTCAACAGCTAAACTCCAAAAGTTTGCATTAAACAAAGTTAGAAAGGGAAAACATAATTAGATTATGATTAAGTGATTAGCTAATTTTGCAGGGAAAAGTCAGCTCACAAGGAGACGACTATCTCAAACTTCCAAAAATTCACTGCCTTTGTCAGCTCGCTGTCTTTTAACATATTCTCTCTTTTAAATATTTAATCTTAATTATTATTTATTTTTTGCTCTAAACTAATCTCCATTAATTAATTAATTCATTAATTAACATATTTCTTGGATTAGCCAATGTAAGTGAGTCTCTTTTTTAACAACCTAATAGAATCTATAGCGTTGAGGTTAAGCAAACTTTTTCACTTCTTTTTCTCCTTTTTCTATTTTTTTAAATATCTTTTCAGTTTGGTGCGTGAATGATGGTGGGGAAGATTCTGCCTTCATTCTTTGATCAATACAATAGTATATGCCTCATACAATAATTGATAATACATATATAATTAGTAAGAAAACAATTTATTTTTCGCTGTTTAATTTGATCATCATCATCAAATTGGTATAGATCATGCATATTCCTTGAATAACCCACTGTTTAATTTTTTTTTATCGAAATTAAATCTTTAAAAAGAAAAAGGAGTATCTACATAGAGGGTTTTGTAAAAGTTATAAAAAGTAAACATATTAACTAACCAAAAACTACATAAAGGTAATTAACAAATTAAAGTTCACATTTATATATATATATATATATTATGTCTAGCTACCACTAAAAAATTGACCATCCAATTAGGGTCTTCTTCACAGATCAGACCTTCAACTTGTGCTAGTTAGGAGGGAAATCAAAAGTTTAATTTGTTTTGTTTGACTGCTGCTAGTTGCATCACAATACTCATCACCAAGATGTGATATCTTATTATTAATAGCTAATAATATACGCATAATTAACGCGAATTAATAAAATACATAAGAACAAGAAACAACAGTTAGTTTGATATGTACATATATATAAAATTAAAATCCAAGTGGGCTTGAATCCAGTCAATATGAGAACATATGGTCTTGTTTTCATTAGGACGATTATTCCCTTTTCTATGTATTTTGGTCGTTTCCTTTGGATTTTACCTTCCTTCAAAGTTTGTTGAATGTGTGGACACACGTGCTAGCTATATTAATTATACCCATTATTATTAATTATTTGATCTTAATAATTTGAATGAATTAAATGATAGAAGATTATTGATTATATATATAGGGCATGCAATAATAACAATCTAGTAACATTTTTGTCATGTATGGATGTTGTTTGGGAAATGACCTGCACTTTCACTTTGACTATGTCCAAAAGACAAAGAAAGGGTTTGCTTTTCGTGGAAAATGAAGATTAATAAAGAACTTGCTTGCCTGCATATAATACATATGTGATAGTCACACTCACAGTCTCACACTCACACACACATGCATACACAAATGATTTTCACTTTTGACAGAAACAGCGTTTTTCTTTATTTTGATTTAGATGGCTGCTTGCTTTGGTAGCTGGTAGCTCCAGTGATTCAAGTTGAAAAAAAATAGAGTAAAATATTATTTTACTTCTTATTGTTTGTATTATAATTTGGTTACTACTTACTAATATTTTATGATATTTATAATTTAGTGTTTAATTTTTATTTAATTTATTTTTTATGATAAATTGTGAATATTTAATAACTATTTTTTTATATTTTAAAATTAAATATTAATTTGTAATCTTTTTAATAAATTAGGTAAATATTTTTAGGCACCATAGTAATAATTATCTATTTTAAATGTCTTATTTTAATTTTAAAAGTTTTTAAATATACTATTTTAATTCTAAAAAAAATTTAAACAAGTTCAATATTATTTCACCCTTAAATTTGATACAAATAATTTACATATTGAAGAGTTAATAGTATTTAATTTCAGTATGTAAGTAAAATCGATCTACCAATAATCACCCATATAAATTTTTCATTTGATTTTAGAATGTTGATGATTGATTATTAGAATTTGAAGTTTTGTACAAGAAAAAAATCAAAGAAAAGAAGTATTACAAGAAGATTTGAATTATGTTTTTTTAATACATAAAAAAATATATGACTTAATTAGTAATGTTATTAACATTCATTCGTTCCGTTAATTATTTGTGTCAAATATAATGATAGAATAACATTAAATTAGTTAAAATACTTTGGAACAAAAATAAAATATTTAAATATTAAAATTTAAATTAAAATCGGACTCAAATATTAAAAATTAAAATAGTATTTTATCCAAAAAAATAATAATCTATCTAGCTAGATGAAGGACCAGTATTATTTTCATGTTTCTATAGCAACTTGCTAGCTAGCTAGGTAGCTATACCTATGCACAAAATGCAACAAATTTTCTTTAATTTTCTGAAAGAGAATTATGTATTATATTACTACTGCTCTGCAGGATAACCATGTAATAAAAATTTAGGCTAAATTCTATAGTGCTTTTAATTTGATCTCTAATTTTTATTTGATTTATTTTTTATAATATTTTTATATTTTAAATTAAATATTAATTATTTAACTTTTTATTAATTAAAAATGAACTTTTAAATATCATAATAAATATCTTTTATATATTTAAAAAAGCAACTGCTCATGTATATAAAATTATTGAGAAAGTATGAGGAGCCAATGAAATATTTGTACAAGATGTACAATGAAGGTTTAGGGAGTATTAGATATATAATCATTAGTGTTACTTTTTTCCATCAGCTGAAACTTTTGGAATGAGTGGTATCATGACATGGTATTAGATTTGGGAAGATGTTTATTATCCGTAGTACTCGGATGGTTATTCTATATAGCATGAGGGATATTCATTTTGTAATTCATATAGCCTATTGTACACATTGTACAAATAAATCATTGTCTCCTTAACGGGACTCAAAATTATTTTCATACGAAAATAGTTTGATATTTTTTATTAAATTATTATTTTCACGTGAATAACCACAATTTGAAATCATATATGATGGGGTTGAGCTAGGCTAATCCTTGTAACATTTAGATAATTAATTAGAAAGAAATTGAGATTATTATGAAGGAAAAAGGTGATTGAAGGAGGGAAAAATGAGAGAAGGAAAAAGCAAAGAAATAATGGGATAATGATTCGAAATGAGGATTTAACTTTCCTCTGAGAGCTCATGATATGTGTCATGATACACCTTTAATTAATTTGGTTCTTCACTGTACATAGCCTCTTTAATTAGCTAGCTAGGTAGCTTTTCACCGCCTCCCATAGCATCTTAATATTTTATTCCACCTAAAAAGTAGATAATCAAATTCACTGTAACATCCATACATACATTATACATACAGATCCACATCTACCACCATATATTATCACCATCCTCTTCTTTAGGGTTACCTACCTATATCTTCGTATTCTCTTTGCTTTTTCTCCTATTCTCTTATATTTTCTCTATCTCTTCATAAGTCAAACTTGGAATTAAAACCATGGATGATGGAGAAGTTTCAAATGGTGCTTTCCCTCTTCATCACAACAACCAAACTCATGATCCAACTTCTAACAATCCTCCACCTTTGAAAAGGAAGAGAAACCTACCTGGAAACCCTGGTATTAATCTTTTTTCTCTCTCTTTTTTTCTTTTTCAATCATCGTCATGACGAGTATTTTATGATTATTGCATACAGATCCTGAAGCTGAAGTGATAGCCTTGTCACCCAAGACTCTGATGGCGACAAACAGGTTCGTGTGCGAGATTTGCCTAAAGGGTTTCCAAAGGGATCAGAATCTTCAACTCCATAGAAGAGGACACAACCTTCCATGGAAGCTGAAGCAGAGAACAACAAAAGAAGTAAGGAAGAGAGTGTACGTGTGCCCGGAGAAAACCTGCGTCCATAACCACCCTTCAAGGGCCTTAGGAGACTTAACAGGGATCAAGAAGCACTTCTGCAGAAAGCATGGCGAGAAGAAGTGGAAGTGTGACAAGTGCTCAAAGCGTTATGCTGTACAATCAGATTGGAAAGCACACTCCAAAACCTGTGGTACCAGGGAATACAAATGTGACTGTGGAACCATCTTTTCACGGTAACTAATATCTCATCCATTAATCACAAATTTGATGCAAAAAGTGGTAACTTGTCTAGTGTATGTAAAAAGATAAAGGGAATGGATTGAAACAAGAGAGGTAAATAAATGGTATCCTCATATGTATGAATATAAAGAGAGAAGAGAAAAAGATAGATGGAGTTAGTGGCTGTGTTTGCGCGTGCTGCTGCTTAGTGTTTTTGGCTTTTAGGACTAAAAGGTGAATATAATGGGGTCGATCCATCTTAGTGCAGATAAAAGATCGGATAGAGATCAAGATTCACACAACTTGTGACAACACAAACTTTCATTCATAACTTGTTTGAGTTTGGATTATTTATGATTTACTGAATCAACCTTTCCTTATATATGTATCTGATTACCTCTTTCTTTCTTCTTCTTTTTTCCCTTTGACTAACCTAAGATCTATAAGCTAAGATATATGAACATGTCATCATATTTATTAGTGCTGCAGTATCTTCCTAGAGATTCTTTACTAGTTAGTACGAAATTCTTACTTTCTAGCATGTAATTTGCATACTTTACACTTTTATTATTAAATTAAGAATAATGATAGAAACTAACTTTTTTTGTTAATATTAGTAAATTTTTTTCGGTTAGTATTAATTTTATTATTATGAATTTTAGACTCCAAATTATACAATTCTGAATTATAATTTTAATTACTAAAATTGATTAATTAAAAATTAATTTTTTATACTTTATCTTAAAGTAATTATAGAAAGTGAGAGAAAATAATTTTTTTTAATCTTTTATATGATCAAAATAATTGTGAAAGAGATGCAAATTTCATTTCTGTTATATATAAATATGCACCTGTTTCTTTAATTACATTATATAGTTGTATAATAGTTCATGTATAATAATGAATTTCAGAGATTTATATTTGTGCCAGATTAAAACTTTTATCAGGTTAGTTAAACTGTTTGCCTTACATTTTTTTAAGTGTAATTTTTCTTCAAACTTACATTAATTCGAGATATTTGTGTATTGGACTTTGTTTTATATATCTGTATGAAATATGAACATATCTAAATAAAATACTTATTTAATTTGAATACCTTTGGAAGATTATGAATATAATCTTGAATGTTAAAACAGTTTTTTGAATTTTGGTGATGCAGGAGGGACAGTTTCATCACACACAGGGCTTTCTGTGATGCCTTAGCAGAAGAAACAGCAAGGGTAAACGCAGCATCAACCATAAACCACACATTATTAGGTGCTAACAACATTGCTTACACCCTCATGCAGCAGCAAAATCATCATCCTTTGGTTCCTAATAACATGTCAACCCATTTCTCTTCAATTTTCAAGCCAATTTCTTCATCCACTACTGATGAAATAAGCAGCAATAGCCAAACATCTTCTAGACCCTTATCCCTTTGGAACATGGGTCATCACCCTCATGACACAACAACAATAATGCCAATTACTCACAACAATTTGCATGATATTCATCAGCAAATTGGATTTGCTACAAACCCTCCTCCACCATCAATTTGGATGTTTGGAAACAAACATCCCTCCAATGGAAGCCAGCAAGAGATAATAACTAGCACTACAAGTGCTAATTCACTTCCATTAATGAACATTGTCAAGAATAATAATAATAACAATAATAATAATAATAATAATAACAATAATAATCATGTTGCAAACCAGCTTGTAAGTGTTCCTTCGTTGTATAGCACCCAACACCAATCCCATGATCATGATCAAACAACAACAACATCTTCATCAGCAGCAAACATGTCAGCCACAGCTTTATTGCAAAAAGCGGCTCAAATTGGATCAACTTCTTCAACTGATCCATCATCATTTCTTGGGAGCATAGGTTTGAAATGCAGTAACAATAATAACCAAGGGCAAGATGGGAATAACAAATTTTGTGGGATTTACAGTTCAAGTTGGAGTGAGCCAGAGAGCTCCACGGGTGATTTGACACAAATGCCCCCTACAAAAAGAATGCGCGTGCAGAATGAAGATGGCAGTGCAGGGGGACAAACTAGGGATTTTCTTGGTGTTGGCGTGCAAACCATTTGCCACCCTTCATCTATCACTGGCTGGATTTGATGATTTAATTTTTATCCTGTATTCAAATGTGAAGCTCTTTTTTCTTTTTGTTAATTAATTACTTTTATCGTCCCGTTTTTCACTTTATCTCAATGGAAGGGAAAAGAATCATTATAATAAACATGAATATTGGTGATGAATAATGGAGTTGGAGTCAGAGACTCACAGCATGAAGATTAAGTGTATATCTCATATAAATGTTAATTAAAAGAACACTCAACCAATAACAAAATTCAGATAGAATAGATATGCAAGGAGGAAAAGTTGTGAAATGTGCATGATGAAGGCTGAAAAGTTTGTTGTTATAAAACCATTTTGGAGGGGTTAAAGTAGAGAGATCCATGCATATTCCTTTGAATCCTGAAAGCTAGCTAACTAGTGACTCCTTTTTAAAAAATGGTGGCTTTTAATTTTTAATAAAGGGGGATAGGGAGGGTTTGTGGAGTTGTGGGGGTAAAGGATATAAGAACCGCTTTTGGACTCCATTATTGCTTATAGTTTCATCTCTCTGTTGTTATGGCTATTCCCTGTCAAACTTACACTCAAAAGACACAATTTCCATTCATTCACATAATAAAACCATGATTCTATTCTTTATTATTAGGAAATTAATTATTGTGCCCTTTTCATTAACTCCTCCACCAAGTTATATATATAAGGTTGCTATAATAAGTAGAGACATTTCAGGTTTTTATCAATTTTTACTTTTTAAGTCATCAAATCATATATACATATTTTCCTTCATTTTCTTTCTGCTTCAAGTTTTCTTCCTTTGGCCAATCCCTCTTCTTCTTTTCATGTCTCATTATATAGTTAGCACTTCATTTTTTTATCAACAGTTACAAGTTTAGACATAAAGATACACACTGCACCAAATTAAAATCCAAGAAATATGTGCTAGAAATCACCAAAACAAATTAGATAAAAGGATATGTATATTGCAATGCGACTATTATCTATTTATCATATGATCCTTTAAAAACATTAAAAAAACCACAAATTTATCACGGTTTGATTTAAATTCAAATATAAATTTAAATCTAATTAATATCCACATGTTATGTTAACAATGTGACTTTTTTTAATTTTTATAATTTAATTTTAATATACTAATAATATAAAATATTTTACATAATTTTTTAATTATTTTTTTTATCACGATTTACGTTAAATTAAACTATCTTTTACCGCATTCAATTAAATTTATTATTTTATCCGAACTATAAATATATATAAGTTTAGTGGTTTATAAACTCACTTAGCCTAGCTTGCTCTTTGTTTCACCACTTGATCTTTTTATATTTGGAAAATGGAATCTCTAGTCCCTACTATATAATGAATTAGGCTACGAAAAACAACTTTTGGAGGATATAGGAAGACAATGTAGATATGCATGAGTGTAGTTACTGTCTTACATGAGAGTGTTACCGACTCGGTTGCATCATATCCATGAAAAGGGAAAGATAACATATGGATCAAAAGGAAAAAGAAAAAAAAAGAGGTAAAACAGTAAAAGAGAAATGATAGTGATGATAACAATGTTGAGTTTTGACTGCCGCACTCGACGCTCTATGATTTTGTTATACTTTTGGTTACAAGGTCTCGTGGGTTGGTGGGACACAATGACAATGTTATCAAAATTGTGTGTTCCCGATTATACCAAATGATTTGATAGTCGTCTTTCTGGTAAATATGATGCAATTTATTATTATGTATGGAAAGGATATATATGTTACGGATAGAGAAAGTATACATGCCATGCACCAAGTAGTAGTCAAATCGTAAGAGCTTTCCATTGCACGTATCGAACTCAGTTAGATCAACATGAAACATCAAAATCTGAGTCACTACGCAAGTAACACATGCGCACACAAAGTAAATAGCTGAAACTTTATACATTTTCAAAGGAGACAGATTTTGGTTATACGAAATATTCATTCGCACAACGTTAATTCCGTATTTGTCCTGTGTTGTAGTCCTAATTTCTGAAACGGTAATGCTAAAAAAACAAAAAGATTAACCAGAAGTTACCTTATTTAGTTTTTATTAATTATTATAATAATTAATAAAAATTAACTAAAATAAATTCTAGTTGATTTTGGCTAATTTATTTTAGTTATTAAACATTTCCGTTTCTGGATTAACACTAATGATTGTGTTATGCGTTTTTTGATGTTCGGAAACTGTTTTTGGATTAATTCTTGGTCAGTAATACTTGTGTAGTGCCGCCACAAATTATTTATATTTGGGCCTGCACTGAACCCATCTAATTTCCAAACCCATGGCATAAATAAGCCCAAAATAGTTAAATCCTTTCTTTCAGCCCACATAAAGCCCAAAAACAAATAGAAAAAAAAGCAAGAAAAAGAAGTATACCGAAGCGAAGCGCAGAGAGAGACAGAGAGAAGTGCGACAGAAAATGAAGTTCACAGACTCACCGGTGATCGAGCTTTCGGTCGGCACCTCCGTCCTCTCCCTCCAGCAAGACAACGGATCCATGCACGTAGGAACCTCCGTCTGGCCATGCTCCCTCGTCCTCGTCAAATTCGCCGATCGCTGGTCCCCACTCACCAACACAGACCCTAACCCTTACTCCTCCCTCCTGGATTTCCGTTCCAAACGCGCCGTGGAGCTCGGCACCGGTTGCGGCGTCGCCGGCATGGGGTTCTACCTCCTTGGTCTGACGGACATCGTCCTGACTGACATCTCGCCCGTGATGCCGGCGCTGAAGCGCAACCTGAAGGTGAACAAACCCGTGCTACGCAAGAATCTGAAGCACTCCGTGTTGTACTGGAACAATAAGGATCAGATCCAGGCACTTAACCCGCCGTTCGACGTGGTTTTGGCGACGGACGTGGTTTACATCGAGGAGTCGGTGCAGCACTTGATTTCCGCCATGGAAGCCCTGGTGTCCGAAGACGGCGTCGTGTTGCTCGGGTACCAGGTGAGGTCTCCGGAGGCGCACAAGAAGTTCTGGGAGATGTGCGATGAGGTTTTCGATATCGAGAAGGTCCCTCGTGACCACCTGCATCCTGAATATGCGTACGAGGAGACTGATGTTTTTCTCTTGCGGAAGAAGAAGAAGAAGCAGTGATTTCGGTAAGCTCTCTAAATGAATTTTTAGAAATGCTTGAACTTGTTCACTCCTATGTCCTCCAAATCGAATTTACTAGTTGAGTTTTACAATTCAAGTTTTGTATACATTAGAAACTTATTGCAGATAGATTATTTTTAACAGGGTAACAAAGTTGTGTTCATGCTCGCGTTTGTGTTCGGTGTACCCAATGCTTGTCAAAGAAAGATCTTTGTAGACTTCCTAAGCTTTGCTGCTCAGCTGCTGTATTCCTTTTTAGCTTGAAATACTATTTTCTATGGTGGAAGGTTGATGGCTCTGCATTACTGTTCTGAATTGCGACTATTTGGCACTTAAGGGCGTCAAGACGATGATAGGCTCGATTGTTGTACATGTAAATTACACCAACCGTATTGAGTGTTGACATGGAGGATTGACAATGTTCTGCCACCAAAATGCAATTCAAGAGATAGAAAACAAGTGTGATTAAGAGAAGTTAACCACTTATCTTTCTTTTTATCGTTTTGGTTGGACACTAGTATAGTAGTATGTACATGATTTGCACTTTCTAGTTACGAAATATGTAATAAACCAATAGTAGTAATGTTCATTTCTCGCATCATTTCTAATACTTTTTAGTTTGGTACTTGAAGTTGTTGATCTTTACATTTCATGATTGAGTAAAAGCAATATTCTGTGTTGGAGTTTTCTTTTCTTGTTCAATGTTCACACATTATTACTGAATTGAGTGAATACTTCCACAGCTTGTTGCATTGATCGTACTATATATTGCTATGATAGCAATAGTATTATATTATTTGATGTTGAAATGTCAATCATTGACAACATTAACCCTTACCAGCAAATATATATATATAGCCAAAACTCGAAGAAAAAGAAACACATATAGAATCTGTAGTTTAATATTGCTTCAGGTAAAGTCATGTTTGTACATATTGAAGGTTAGTATGTATCCAAGTAAGAACATGAAGCCTTTGACAGTATGTTTCCAGTCACAGTACAAAGCATGATAGAAGCTACGTACCCTTCAAAACTTTTACAAAAAAAAAAATAAAAAATAAAAAATTAAAGAACAAGAAGAAGAAGAAAACAACAGTTACATCCTTCTCTTTTAGTTTCTTAGCCCAATTTTTCCCAAAATAGAAGTATCTGACCACCAGCTTTACAATGAAGTAGCTTCTCCTTATTCTTTCCCCTCCTAACTGTAATTGGTCATTAACTTATTTCTTCATTGCAGAATACAATTGTAATGCCTTAGCTTATAACTGTAATAAGTCCTATTTAGTATTTTGTTCATCCTTTAAGAATAGATTTTCTCATATGAAATTTTACATAACTTTATCTTACTTACATTTTTATTATTGATAAAAATGTGAGCCTTAAACTTGGTCCCACAAAGAATTTCTAATCAATAATAAAAATGTACAAGTAATAAAAGTTATGTTTCACATAAAATATATCAAGGAATGAACGGAGCCCCATCATGAGCAGGAAAATGGGAAATCAATGTGGGATTGTTTGACCTATGTTGTTGTTCCCCTTGAGCAAAGCTTATAAAGGATGCATTGTAGTATTCCACAAACCCATTGTTCTTATGATTATTAGTCACTTCATGATGATGAACACCACTTTGATCCTTTAGTTTAGCAGGGAATGATGATGAATCTTTGATGAGTAGTGAACCTGCACATTGTCTAGGTTGTGTCTGGTAGAAAACCTTAGACACAACTAACTCACCTTCTTTCTCCTCTTCATTGTTGCCAAGGTGGTACTGGTGCATGACCCAGTTTGTTTTCTCAGGCTTCCTTTGCTTCTTGTAGTTGGTGTAGAGAACAAGGATTTTCTTGTAGCCTTTCAACTTGCCACTGATGTAGACTGGTCTAGTTTTACCTGTTTTGTGCCACCTTGTTTCACTGCCATCAGCATCAGTGTGAACTTTTCTTCTTTTCCTTGTTCCTGTTGTGTATGCTTTGGATGGCCGGTGAAAGAAGTGACGGATCAACCCATCTTTGCCTACTCCTGCAGTTCTACAATTTATTAGACCAATAACTATATCTTGATTCATACATGCATATATGAATCGGAGTTAATGTAAAATATATGGGATAACAAGATTATAAGGAAGGAAATAAGATCAGAAAAGACTTGTCTTGATACATGAATTATGAAATGCTTTTACTTTAAATAAATTGATGAAGACCTGGCAACTTTTCTGGATGGGTGCAGCAGATTCCATTCTCGCCTTCAAGAGTAGGGATAAACTCATCAATTAAGGGGTGAAGCTTGTGAATATCAGACCTCACCTTGGCTTCCAAATGTTCTAGAATTTCCTGATCTGTTGGATCAAACTTCACTCCAGCTGGTAGCCCAGGTAAATCGTGAATTCCAGCACCCTAATTATCATATCATAATAAATAATAATCATGAGCACCCCAATTGTACAAAAATGAATATAACACATGCAAAATAATTGAAGTACAAAAATGTAAAAGAATTAATAACCTGGTGGTCTTGTTGACATTTGATATGATGACCACATGATGGACAAGTTCTACTAATTAAGATATCTTTGTTCCTCTCCACAATGGTGTTATGATTGTTTTCAGGGTAATCATTACTGTTGCACTGAGTCATTATTTCCTCTTGTATGTGTTACCCTATGTTTCCCTTCTCCTCTCTCATTCCATTTCAGGATACATATCTTCTTTTTCCTTCTTCACGCTGCCATAAGAAAATAATAAAGAAAAAAAAGAGATATATGCATCAAGCAAAGGAGATAGAGTGATTTTATGTGTAGATTGAGTTAAGAGATGAATATATTTAAAGTAATAGTGATGAGTACAGTATATAAGAAGGGGAAATAATAAAGAAGAAGTTGTCTCTTCTAAAGGTTGCTCCCCTCATGCAAGTTCTTGTTAAGGGTTGGGAAGGAATTAAATTCTCCTCTCACTTTTTTTGGTGCTTTCTTTCTTTTGCATGAGGTGAATAATATTGTACTCCCTCCTTCCCTGAAAATTCTAAATGGAGGAGGAATGAAACTACTAACTATTTAGAAAGATGAGATAGATAGGGTTAGTTGCACATGAGAAATAATGCATAATAAGGTTGCTTTGATCTCAAGTTTTGTGGTTTATTTGCTTTGTATATATCATTTGTATGAAAGCTTGTAGAAGACTAAATTCAAGTTTTTGTCCTTTCTACTCTGACTAAAGGTAGCTTTAATTAAAATCTTATTAATTAAGACCATAGTTTTAACTTGGAAAGAGACTATTAAATAAGGGATGGAAGAGTTGAGTGGGAATGGGGCAACCTAATGTCTAAGCACAAAGAGTAAGATCAACTTAGGTCCAATGTCACCCTGGAGTGTACATAAAGCTATAAAATAAATGAAAATGTATATGATAAAAATCATAACAAGTAGAAGAAAAATAATTGAAACTACATATATATATTTTATATGATTTTTGTGCCAACCATAACTTCATTCCTTCACGTAGACTTCTCATGCATAGCAAGGAAGCTAATAAGCGCTCTATTCTTCTCAACATCAATGATGGCTGCTGCATACTATATCTGTTGCCATATGGCAAAAGCAAACTCTACCTTGTGTCAACCATTTGCTGATATGCACCACCCAGCAGCCACTATCTCAAGCAAACACAAAACTTATATGTATAATATAATATTATAGCAAAATACTGTTACTTAAATATACTCACAAAATATTATATGCACATAAAATAAAGAGTGATGCTACGTATATATTAAAATCAGTGAGCAATATAAGCAATATAAAATATATGTTAGAATATAAATATATATTAAAAATAAATTAAACCACATATATATTTATATACAAATATATTGATGGCTGATTTTAGTATTCAAAATAGCTTTTTTGAAAACATATTAAATACTAAATGAGCTATTATGTATTTTGATATAAATATATGTATTATTTAATTTATTTTTAATATTTATTTTTTATTTTAATATATATTTTATATCAATCACTAAATTAATAGTTAATTTTTAATGTATATATTTTTTGTATTTTTATTATTAGATAATATATAGAATGTATCCAAATATAAATGGAGTTTATATTGTATTTTATAATGATAATATGTCAACACAAAACAAAATTACAATTATATATTATTAGTGGCTCAACAGGCACGTTCAGCCACTTTTCTATTGTTTTTAAGAAATTAATATTATCTTTTTGTTAATATATTATTTATTTTTTAAATTTATTAAATAAGTATTTTTTTATTTTAATATTGATGTGACTTTATTTATATTATATTTTATTAAAATTAAAATTATTATAAACTAAAATATCATTCAAAAAATAATGATAATAACATTATTTTGATTCAAAAAAGTATATATAAATCAAAATACATGTTGATTATTTACAAAAAATAATTTTTACTTAAATATCATGGATATTTATATTTGTCTTCATCTTTTTTAAGTAGTAGGCCAAAATATAAATCTAAATACGAAGAGTTCTTTATTTTTTTTATAAATAGTAAAAAAATAGAATAAATAAGAATGCTTATTTTTTTCGTTTTAAATATCAAAATATAAGAATAATTAATAAATAAAATAGGAGATTATAAAAATTGTGTATCTGAAAAAAATCCTTCTTAATTCATCATACATCTTCTTATCAATAACTTCTTTAGTCTTAGAAAACTGTCAGATTTATTGACCATAAAAATAAATATATAAACCCTTTAAGATTATTCAATTAAAAATGATGTGTAATAAAATCAAAATAAAAATTTAGAAACATTATTTACAAATTAACTATTTATAAACATTATTAAGTTTAATTATTTATTTTTAATTCGTATTTAATTTGAAGCCGAAATAAAAATTTATATTAAAAGGCTAAAAGCACTCTCTATCTTCATGCATAATTTCAATTGTTAAAAATATTTTATTTTTTTAATTTTATATTTAATTTTTTTAATTATCTTTAATTTTATTATTTTTTTTAAAATTATTAATTTATATTTTTATTATATCCCTTACTATATCAAACACTATTCTTTCTCTTGCTATTATTTTCTATACACATACCTGTATGTCATTGTCTCATTGCGGTTATTATTATTATATTACATTGTTCTCCTTTCTCGTTTTTTCTTTTTCCTTCCATCTTCTCTTCACCCGACCGTCCGTAATTAATTATCACCAAGTATTATTATTGCAAATTTTAATCTTGTCTATCATTTTGATTTATAACCATCTATTCCGTTAACTTTTATGAGTTGTTGAAGTTTCGCTAAAAAAAGTAAGACATAAAGCATTTAATTTTATATTTAATTTTTAAATTTTTTTTAATTTTTTAAATATTTTATTTTTCTTTTTTAATTTTATATTTAATTTTTTAAATATTTTTAATTTCATTATTTTTCTAAATTATTAATTTATAATTTTTATTATATCCCCTTACTATATCAAATACTATTCTTTTTCTTATTATTATTCTCTATACACATACCTATCATTATCTAATCGCTGTTATTATATTACTTTGTTCTTTCTCGTTTTCTTCTTCTCCTTCCACCTTCTCTTCACCCAACAGTAATTAATTATCACTATTTATATGTTACATCTTTTATATGTTAATCAAATAACCAGTGCCATATGCCAAACAAATGATATTATAGAAGTAAAAATAAATTATATTTTTGTAATATAATTCATTTATTTTAGTTTAATTTAAAAATAAATATTCATATACTTAAATTTTAAATATAATACTCTGTATAATTAATAATTTAAAAATTAAAAAAATAATATTATCACATGTGAAGGAGAACCAGAACAAAATAAAAAAAATAAAAAAAGAGAGATTGTCGGAGTAAAGAATTGAATAGAAGTTACGCGTGAGTTTTTGTAACTGTTAGTGAAATAAGTAACTGTATAATATTTTTGAATTATGTTAATAGGGTTAAAATAGGAAATAAAAAATTGGATACCAAACCTCCATGTTTTGGTATTATATATTGTTATAGATTATAGATATTTAGATAATATTATTTATTATATTAAAAAAGAATATATTATGTTCATTAGTTAAGGATGATTAATATCCGTACTTCTTAAGTTCATTCTCCTATGAGTTGTCTTCTATGTGTTTGATAAAAATAAAAATAATAAAAGAAATTTTATATAAGCCACAAAGATTCCATAAAATAATGAACTTTGCCTAAATTGGAAGTTTAGTGTCCCTACATTTTTATTATTTTATTTTGATCGATCCATTAGCCGCTGCTGCGTTTGTGTATTAAGGTGGAAGGAATTCTTGTTATCCCGTCCTCTCAGAAAAAAAAAATAAAAAAAAATAAAAGGGGAAACAATATAATGGGAGAGATTCACGTATAGAAGAATGCGATGTATATTATTTGAGAGTTAGCTAGATAAACAGACATTGTGTCAATCTATGTAAATGTTATCTTATTTAATCGATTAAACCACCAAAAATAATCATAAAAGATTGATTTGATAACAAAAATAATCATAGAAATCATAACTCTTCAAATATCTATAATTGATTAGTTTTTTTTGTCAAAAATAACTAAGGTTGATGTAGCTTTAATAGAGTGGTATACGTGGACCGTTTTTTTTATTTTTCTTAATTGAAATCCAATTTTTACAACGTAAAATCATATCCGAGCACAATCATTCGTTGTTCCGAATTACTCTACAGGAGAACCCTGAATTAATTTATTCTCATAGAATTTGAGTAATGTCAAGGAAAGAAGTAACTACAAGCGAAGGAAGCAGATTTTCAAGAGCTTCACATTCGAAGATGAAGAAGAAAAAAATTCTGGATGGAAGATGTTACTAGGTGAGTATGTTGTCTTGTTGGAATCTTTGACAGTTACTAATCCTGGAAGATGGTTTATTCGTTGCCCATCTTTGAAGGTATGGAACATTATTTATGATAGTTAGACAAATATAGGGTTCTTCTGCATTTCTGTTATTTTGATTTTTTGGCTTCTGTAGAATCAAGATTGCAATTATTTTGTTTGGGTTGATGAAATTGATGGGGGATAGCAAAGTTTGGCAAGGTGTTTGATTAGAATACTCAATGAGTATGAATATGGTGTTGCTAATCAAGATGTGACGATTGCTCCAATAGACCACAGGGAGAGAAATATTAATATGGCCATGAAGGTTGAAAAGAAGATTAAAGGTGAAATCAAAGTTATGAGAGTATGGCTTGTGTTCGTAGTTATTTTTGTCAAACAAAGCTAATCAATTATAGACATATGATAAGGAGTTATGATCTTTTATGGTTACTTTTGTCAACGAATCAATCTTTTATGATTACTTTTGGTGGTTTAGTCTATTTAATTATTTTAATTTGTATAATTTAAAAAAATCAATTATGAATTAAAAATTTGTTTGTTATAGATCTTTAGAAACTTTTATAACGATCCAAATTCTTTTGTTATATATCTTCATTATATATTATTGTAATTAATTTATTAATAACTGGATCGCTAAAATATATATACATCCTACAAAAAGTTATAAGTGGTATAGTTTTACTTAAATAATTGATATAAGTATTGATCTTTTTTTTTTCTCAAAGATAATAGGTTATATTTCATTAATTATTAAAAAATAAAATACAAAGATATCCAAAAGCAGAACAGCATAATAAAAGATGGGGATTTCCCAAAAACACTACACTGAAGGTATTCATCCAACGGTGTGTGGTCGAAAAACGAAGAAAAATCTTAAAGAAGAAATAATGATAAATCAAATTGAATGCAACTAAGAGCTTGTCTCATGGAGATGACGACCTAAACTGGGAGTTCTTTGGATTTCACGAAACAACTTGACAGAGCTTGCTAGAATGGCAGACGGTATAGAAGTAGAACCTTCAAAAATCAACTGGTTGCGAGCTTTCCAACAGTTCCAGCAAATGATGGCAAGCAATTGAGGATTACGGTCAACATTCTTCAACGGGTTAAGTATCTCTATTGATGCAGTCCACCATGTCCAAAAGTCGTTAGAACTCTGAGGGGGAAGACAGTCACGAAGATAACTCTGAGACCATACGTCTTTAATTCTAGAGCAATCGATCAACAATGAGTGACTGTTTTCGTTGCTTCATGACAGCAAGGACATATTGGTGATATAGATGGGATGCGGTGATGAATCTGAGCAAGCACCGGAAGTCGGCCATGGAGAGCTTTCCAGATAAATAGCTTAATTTTGTGAGGCAAGTTCAACTTCCATAGATCAATCTACGGCTTTTTCTGCTGCATATAATTAGGGCAAAGCTCCAGAAGCGGATGGTAAAATAAATAGCCAATTCTGTAACCTGAAGATGTATCATATTGCTTGGATTTGTTCAAATCCCATTGCAATTTGTCCCTACTCTGCTGAATTTTAACTGACAAAATCATGTTTGCAACGTCTTGGGGAAATAATTCTTGAATGAGATTCTGATTCCAATTTTTATCTTCAGTAATTAGATCTTTAACTCTTGGAACCAACTCAGAAATAGCCTGTCTATTTGGCATGTCAAAAATCATTAAAGGATACGGAGGAGGCAGCCAAGGATCCTCAAAGGTTCAGATATTCTCACTAGTACCCACAGCCCAATTAAGACCTTTTTCAACAATCTTTCGGCCTTCCAGTATGCTCCTCCATCCCCAAGAAGGTAAGACTCCAATTTCTGCTGTTATAGCATTACCATTGCTAAAGTATTTACCTCTTAAGATTTTGGATAATAAGGAAGTAGGCCGTGTTACAAGTCGCCAAAACTGTTTGCCTAAAAGCGCCAGATTTTGGATTCTGAGATCTTTAAATCCAAGGCCTCCTTCTTTTCGTGGGCGAGTCATAGTGTCCCAACTAATCCAAGCCATCCTCCTTTTAGAACCTTTTTGTCCCCACCAGAACTGAGAAAGTAGAGAGTGAATTTCCGAAATTAAACCATCAGGCAACTTGAAGCAAGACAATGTATAAATAGGAATAGCTTCTCCCACTGTCTTAAGCAATACGTGTCTACCACCTGACGAAAGAAGATTGCGCTTCCACCCTTGGATTCTTTTCCGAACCTTTTCTTTGATCATACTAAAAGAAGTCTTTTTCGATTTAGAGACTGTAGAAGGCAAACCAAGGTATTTATCCTGAGCCTCAATATGATTAATATTCATAGAGTTAGCCAGTAGTGTACGAGTAGTGGAAGGAGTGTTGTGGCTAAAGAATACAACAGATTTATTAAGATTTACCCTCTGGCCACTGATGCTTTCATAAGAATTCAATAAATGCAGGATATTTGAACATGCTTCAGGATTAGCCTTACATAATAAAATGGAATCATTAGCAAACAGGAGGTGGTTGACCTTGGGACATCACCTATGTATCTGAAGACCCTGAATTAGTCTGTTTTGTTCTGCCTTGAGTAGCAAGAAGGAGAGACCTTCTGCACAAAAAAGAAAAAGATAGGGGGATAGAGGATCTCCTTGTCGAATACCTCTATTTGGTTTGAAGAAATCTTAAGGTTGTCCTTCCACAATAACATAATAAGAAACAGTTGTCACTAATTCTCAAATCCACATGATCCATCGGGAGTCAAAACCAAACCTCTCCAATATAAACCAAAGAAAGTGCCATTCCACCCTATCATATGCCTTACTCATATCTAATTTTAGCGCCATTTCATTTTCGAAACCCCTTTTTTTGTTCTTCAAGTAATGCATACACTCGTGAGCAATTAGGATATTATCAGAGATTAATCTGCCTTTAATAAAAGCACTCTGCGTAGGGCTAATTAGTCTATTCATTATACCCTGAAGCCTATGTACAAATACTTTGGAGATAATCTTGTAAAAGACTGAAGATAGGCTTATTGGTCTTACCTGAGTCATATCTTTAGCATCAGAAATCTTGGGAATAAGACAGATCTAAGTGTGGTTAAAACCCTTCAATATTCTGCCCCCAGAAAAGAAGCTCCTAACTGCTCGAAACACATCACCACTAAGTATGTTCCAGAAGCTTTGAAAAAATTTTGCTGTCATACCATCATCTCCTGGAGCACTTTGAGGATGAATGCTAAATGTTGCGCGTTTCACTTCCTCCATAATCACTAGTCTTTGAAGCCTATGGTTCATGTGAGCTATAACCTTAGGTTCAAAATCAATAAACAGAGGTTCAGGGTTCTCATGACAAGTGGAGGAAAAAATGTCCTTGAAATAAGATTCAGCCACAGAAGCAATACCAGCATTTGAAGTAGCCACTTCACCATCACTGCTAGTTAGTTGCCAAATTCTATTCCTTCGGGTTCAGTTTCTAAATTTCTGATGGAAGAAAGCTGTATTCTGATCACCAGATTTGAGCCATTTGACTCTAGACTTATCTTTTCAATAAGATTCCTCATTTTGCAATGCTTTTTCAAGTTTGTCCTCTATTTCTGAAATGATGCCGCCTCCATGAATTCCTGCTAAACGAAGTTCCTCTAATTCCGACTATAGTAAATCAATCTCCACCTTCGAATTAGATCTGTGTTCTTGCTGCCATCTGACAATCTTATGCCGACAACGCTTTATTTTTTGAGCTAGGATATACATGGCTGAACCATCAATCTGTTCATGCCAAACCTCTCTAACAATCTGCCTTATTTCATCATTGGAACACCATCTTTTTTGGAATTTGAATCGGCGTTTAGATCTCTCAGTTCTCGGATTAGAGTCTAGGAGAAGAGGGGCATGATCTGAGCTTGATTCTGACAGTCTAAGAACCGTTGCATTGGGATAGAGTTGCTGCCAATCAACTCCTACCAGGAATCGGTCTAGTCTTTCCTGTATCAACTCATCACCCCTCTGTCTATTTGACCAAGTGAATGGTCTTCCGACCATACCAATATCAATCAGGGAATTATCATCAATAAAACTATTAAAGGTTTCAATAGAAGAAGGAGATTTAACACCCCCACCTTCTTTCTCCAATTGATTAGAAATGGCATTAAAATCCCCCATTAACACAACCTTACCATCGAACTGTTGGGTGACTGAAGTTAATTCAGTAAATTGAGCCATTCTATGTTGATCATTTGAACTGAGATAAACACCTAGAACACCATAGGGATCATTAGAACCAGCTGTCAGAACTGATGCCGCAATGAAAAATCTACCATGCTGTAAAATCTGAACAGTGCAACCATCCCTCCATGCCATTGCTAAACCCCCTGATAATCCATCCGGATCTACAATAAACCATTCCTTGAAACCACAAGATCTTAGTTTTCTTTCAACTTGTCGAGATTGATTTTTTGTTTCACAGATAAAACCAACCTCGGGGGAGTAGGATTTGCAAATCCCTTTAAGATTGTGGATTGTCAGGGGTGTCCCCAAACCCCGACAATTCCACGAGAGCAGTTTCATATTTCTTTGGGTGCCACTTGAAGGCTGGCACCCTCCACCGTCATAGCAATTATATGAGGGTTCTGAGTCTCTGATTTGTTGCTCATGGTGTAGAAAAAATCAGAATTGGTATTCAATGATTCCAAAGAGACATAAGATATATGGAATAAGTGAATTAGAAAACGGAATGAATTAAAAGAGGAATGAATTGGGAGAGAAAACGAAAATTAGGGAGCTAAGTGGAAAAGAAATTAAGAAAAGAAAGTAGAAGAAGATGGAAAAGAGTTTGACGAAGAAAAGACAAAGAAAGGTGTAACCATGGAGGCGGTGCAGTAAAATTCTAGCAGAGCGTCGGACGCTAGATGAGGAGTACGTACTCCCACAAAAAAAAATTGACATAAGTATTGATCCTAATAATACACAAAACGATAAATGAAATTGGAAACGTAATGGGGGGATATTTAGAAGAGAAATGATAAGCCAGTGAATAAGTGTTTTTTTTTTAACCAACTAATAGGGATAACAATTTGAGTTGATCCGACATGTTTCGCTCTGAATGGGATGAGTTTTTCAATGGTTGACTGGAATTTAGAGCAAGTGAAGATAATATCTTGTGATAATTGTTTAGATATGGGTAGCTAGATTTATCTTAGTTGTTCGAGTTTATACTCATCTTATTCCTATGAATAATAATCAAGTGATTTAGAGTCATATATGGCGATATTTATAACAGATTTTTAACGTCCTCTTCAACATAAATCTTTTTCTTCTGATTATTATATATTTTTGTCTGATTGTTATCTCTTTTTTTTTAAATTTTTATTTTTTTCTTTGATTTCATTGTGTTCTCTTCTAATTGTATTTTTTTTTTCAGATTTCAATATGCGTGTATTTTTTTTAAATCGAACCGTGTAATTAAAATCGTTTAGGTTTTACGTGTTCTAAAATAATGAATGATTCAAGTTCAAATTAGTTGAGTGAAAATGATTTTTTAGATTATTCTTCTAAATCAAATAAAGTGGATGAGGTTTTGATCGTTATTAATTTTATCTAGTTTTATTCTTCAACAATTTTGAATTGAATGAAATGAAATCTAATGCAATTGAATAAAGTGATAATGAATAATTTCATTTTTTTTTGTTAAAAATCAGTGTTGTTTATGAACACCATTTTTTGTTTATTTGTTATTACACAATGATGTTATTTTGATAATATTTCGGTTCATTCTTCAACAATTTTAAATTGAATGGAATCTAATGCAATTGAATAAAGTGATAATGAATAATTTCATTTTTCTTTGATAAAATCAATGTTGTTTATGAATTTGAATTTCGATAGAATACATGAGTTTTTGAATTTATAGAATGCACAATTTTTGGTTCATTTGTTATTACACAATGGTGGTGTTGTGATAATATTTCGGTTAATTTTTTAATAATTTTGAATTGAATAATGGAATGGAATGCAATTGAATAAAGTGATAATGGATAATTTCATCATTCTTTACTAAAATCAGTGTTGTTTATGTTAGGAAATTATTTAATTTTCTAATTTATTTTTGGGCAATACATATATTAATTATAATCACAAATTATGCTATTTCAAATTAAATAACTTATATAATGATGATCTCATTTATTATTATAAATGCTAATTGAATAAGTCATTATTACTTTTGATTTAGAATTAAATGAGAATAAAACCGGATATTATCTTTTGTTCTTTAGATAATTATCTTTTGGATTTTAGATATATTATCTTTTCGACTTTAGATACTATTTTATTTGGGCTTTAGGGTTTAATGGGTGCCTTGCTCAAATATAAATAGGCCTTCAGTGTTTCGGTCCCCAATATACCAAAACCGCATTTGTCGCTCTTTTCCCATAAGAAGAGTCACAATTCAACCGCCTAGAAATACAGAAGACTTTGGTTGAAAAAGATCGAAAGAACCACAAAATTCAAATTCTTCCATCAATTTTCGACTCTTATGAATAAAGGTACGCTTTCGCATTATGTTATATTTTTAGTGATTCAATATGAATAATTTAAATTATTAAAATTATTTATTTCAACAAATAGTATAAGAGACATCCATAATTTAATCATCAAAATATTCAGTTTATTATTTCTTTTGAATTAATATATGTATATGCGTACGTCGGATACATTTGGAATTTTTTATACTGTAAAATTATATACATATATATTTTTTAAACATCCTTACGTGGTTCGGTTTATTGCAACTGCATATATATAATTTACTATGTGCCTGCATTATATATATATATGCCATTATGGGTTAGTTCTCTTTCTGTATATATACTTGTACTATTATAGTATTATGTATGTAAATTTGGAGACATAATTATGTTGTTTTTCGGCTATACACATTGCTGTGTGTTTGTGATGGATACGTCCTGTGTCTGGTTATTTCTTTTCTTTTTGAGATGATGTTCATAAAATTATTTTGATAAATAAAATTAATTGATTATTTTTTTGGAATATAAGGATATATATATATATATCACTTATGTAAATATTAATTGATCCAAAAAGAGATTTATATTTAGTGAAGTTATATGTACATATTAATAATAAAAAAAATAATTAATTGTTACATAAGAAAATTAGTAACAATTTAAATTATTATACCTATCTATTTTATAAAGATTTGGTTTTGGAATAAATTGATTGAATATTATGCTACTAAAGTAGCCTTTTTTGTGAAAATTGATTTATTTAAAACATTAGGAATATGGTGATATGTAATTCATGTGAATATTGATCGGCCTAAAGGAAGGTCTGTATTTAGCCGAATTACATACACATATTAATGATAAATACATATTTGAGTAACTAATTAAGAATAAAGTAATGCTTATTATTTATGCGAACAATAATTGGCCCAAAGGAAGTTTATTGTTTGGCCAAATAATAAGCATTGCATACTTTTGTTTATTTTCTATTAATTATGCGGTCAATAATCGGCCCAAAAGAAGATTATTGTTTGGCCAATTAATAGAAAATATATGCGATAATAAATAGGTTGCGAAGTTTAAGTTTTCATGTGCGCATTAAGTCGGTTCAAAGAAATGCTTAATGTGTGACAGAAATTTTGACAATATTTGATTACTGCAATGAGAGTATCACTTACTGAGGATAAAGATGCCAAACAATTCCTAAAGGATGTTGAAAAATTCTTTACTAAGAATGAAAAGGCGGAGGCAAGTAGTCTTTTGAGCAAACTTGTCTCCATGAGGTATAAAGGTAAAGGGAACCTAAAGGAGTACATTATGGAAATGTCTCATCTTACTTCAAAATTGAAAGGACTAAAGTTAGAGTTGTCTGAAGATTTACTCATGTATTTCATTTTGATTTTCCTTCCTGCACACTTTGGGCAATTCAAAGTGAGTTATAACACTCTGAAGGACACTTGGTCCTTAAATGAGCTTATATCTCACTGTGTGCAAGAAGAAGAGAGGCTACAACAAGATAAGACTGAAAGTACTCACATGGCTTCATTTTCTCAGTATAAAAGAAAGTGTGATACTACTGCGGATGTACCTTCTCAACAGAAAAAGACTAAGAAATAGGATCAAGTTTCAACCTGTTTCTCCTGTAAGAAGGTGGGACACATGAAGAAGGATTGTACCAAATATGCCACCTAGCGTGTAAAGAAGGGTATAATTCTTACTTTCGTTTGTTCTGAGACTAGTTTAAGTTATACACCTGTTGATACTTTGTGGGTAGATTCTGCTGCTACTACTCATGTAAGTATTACTATGCAGAGTTGCCTGTGGAGCCGATCGCCAAGTGATGCTGAAAGATACATTTATGTGGCAGACGGCAATATAGTTGCAGTCGAAGCTATAGGAACCTTTAGATTATGTTCCACGATTGGATTTTACTTGGATTTATTAGAGACATTTTATGTACCGTCATTTAGACGAAATTTGGTTTCTGTTTTTCGTTTCAAATCAGGTTATTTTTGTTCATTCGAAAACAATAAAGTCAGTCTTTTTAATAATTCGAATAATATTTGCTCTAGTCATTTGGTGGATAATCTATATAGGCTTGACTTAAATTCCTATAATAATGAAATACTACAAACGGGTACAAAACAAAAAATTAAATGAGAATTTGGCATCATTATGGCACAAACGCCTAGGTCACATCTCTAAACAGAGAATTCAGAGGCTCGTGTCGGATGGAATTCTTGGACCCCTAAATTTGGCGAATTTTGAAGTCTGCATTGAGTGCATAAAGGGGAAAAGGACAAACGAAAGAAAATTAGGTGCCGAGAGAGCTAAAGATGTCTTAGAACTGTTACATACCGATATATGTGGCCCATTCCCTACTGTCTCTTGGAATGGACAACGGTACTTTATTACGTTCATAGATGATTACTCTCGTTACGGATATCTATATTTAATTCATGACAAGTCCCAAGCCTTGAATGTTTTCAAGTCTTTCAAAGCTGAAGTTGAACTTCAACTTGGAAAGAAAATTAAAGCTGTCAAATCTGATCGTGGTGGTGAATACTACGGAAGATATGACGGTTCAGGTGAGTAATATCCCAGGTCTTTTGCTCTTTTTCTAGAGGAACGTGGTATTGTTCCGAAATACACCATGCCAGGCAAACCTAGCATGAATGGTGTTGCAGAGCGAAGGAACCGAACTCTTAAGGACATGGTGAGAAGTATGATTAGTCATTCTTCCTTACCTGAATCACTCTAGAGAGAAGCCTTAAAGACCACAGTATACATCCTTAATAAGGTGCCAAGCAAAGCAGTTAACAAAACCCATATAAAATTTAGACTGGGAAAAGGCCCAGTATAAAGCATTTGCATATTTGGGGATGTCCAGCTAAGGCGTGACCTTATAGGCCGCATAAAAGAAAATTGGACTCAAGAATAATTAGTTACTACTTTGTTGGTTACGCTGAGTGTTCACGGGGTACAAGTTTTACAATCCTGCATTAAGGTCTATTTTGAAACGGGAAATGCGAGATTTTTTGAGGATGTTGATTTTGGGGGGAAAGAAATATTAGAAATGTTACTTTTGATGAGGATTCTGTAACTGACAATGATCAAGTCTTTGTACCTATTATTATTCAAGACGCAATTATAGTACAAGAGCACAATGAGAATCCTACTGTAGATCCAGTTACAGTATAAGAGAACAATGAGAATATCGTTGTTGCTCAAGATACTGCTACAGCACAGAAAAATAATAAGAGTCCTCCTCAATCCCAATCCATATAGCAAGTTCAACAACCTCAAGAAGTGTCATTAAGGAGATCCAATAGAGAAAGGAGAAAATCCATCTATGGTCTCAAACAAACTTTCCGTCAATGGTATCACAAGTTCATCAAGTCATTACCTCATGGTTTTGAGGTAAATATCATAGATGAGTGTGTATACCGTAAGTTCAGTGGGAGTAAATACATCCTTTTGGTCTTACATGTTGATGACATTCTACTTGCCAGTAGTGATATAGGCTTGTTGCATGAAACTAAGAAATTTCTATCGAACAAATTCGAAATGAAAGATCTTGGTGATACCTCTTTTGTATTAGGAATCGAGATACTAAGAGATCGCTCTCAAGGTATTCTTGGATTATCACAAAAGAACTATATCGAAAAGATTTTAAGTAGATATGGCATGAAAAATTGTAGATCAATGGACACACCCGTAGCTAAAGGAGACAAGTTTAGTCTCAAGCAATGCCCCAAAAATAATTTTGAGAAGACAGCAATGCATGATAAACCTTATGCATCAGTATTAGGGAATTTAATGTATGCTCAAGTCTACACACATCCCGATATATCATTTATAGTGGGAGTGTTGGTTAAATACTTGAGCAATCCGGGCATGGATCGTTGGATAGCTGTTAAACACGTAATGCGTTATTTAAAGAGAACAAAGAATTACATGCTTACTTATCGGAGATCAGAAAATTTGGAGATCATTAGGTACTCTGATTCCGATTTCATGGCATATGATTGCGAAACTTTGTCACTGAGTTTTGTATAGTAGATGACATTAAAAGGTCATTAAAGATATTTTGTGATAATAAGTCAGCAGTACTATACTCCAATAACAATAAGAGCTTGATAAAATCGAAGCATACAGACACCAAATTCTTAGTTGTCAAGGAGAAAGTTTAAGAAAAACAGATTTCCATAGGACATATAGGAACAGAGTATATGCTAGTAGACTCAATAACCAACGAATTGATCCCTAAATTCTTTCATGAGCACACTGCTCGAATGGGAGTCAATATTTGTGATGCCTTGGTCTAGTGGGAGTTTATTTTATGCTATATGTCCTATGACAGATATTGAGTTATTTTTCTGCAGAATTAAGTTGATGGTTTATTTCATGTCATGTGAAATGTTCATTTTGTAATATTTGTATTGTGTTTGATCTCAATAAAATTTTAAAGTTGTACCAGCTGGAAATACACATGCATGAGATCACTTGGCATGTAATTTCTATATTACTCATCCAAATTTGATATATGTTGTTAAGTATATTAGGATGGTGATTGTCGTGGTTTAGTCACGACATTAATGTGATAAAAGCTGTGGTAGTTCCATATCTAATGTATGAGACAGACCATATTGTTAAAGTAACGAGAGAAATAGCATTCAGATACGCGCATAAAGTTTATAAGATGTGATTATGTCAAGAAAGAATATATGTATAGCTCAAGTGGGAGATTGTTAGGAAATTATTTAATTTTCTAATTTATTTGTGGGCAATACATATATTAATTATAATCACAAATTATGCTATTTCAAATTAAATGACTTATATAATGATAATCTCATTTATTATTATAAATGCTAATTGAATAAGTCATTATTACTTTTGATTTGGAATTAAATGAGAATAAAACCGGATATTATCTTTTGTTCTTTAGATAATTATCTTTTGGATTTTAGATATATTATCTTTTGGACTTTAGATACTATTTTATTTGGGCTTTAGGGTTTAATGGGTGCCATGCTCAAATATAAATAGGCCTTTAGGGTTTCGGTCCCCAATATACCAAAGCCCCCTTTGTCGCTCTTTTCCCATCAGAAGAGTCACAATTCAGCCGCCTAAGAATACAGAAGGCTTTGGTTGAGGAAGATCGAAAGAACCACAAGATTCAAATTCTTCCATCAATTTCTGACTCTTATGAGTAAAGGTACGCTTCCGCATTATGTTATATTTTTTGTGATTCAATATGGATGATCTGGGTTATTAAAATTATTTATTCCAACAGTTTATGAATTTGGATTTGGATAGAATGTAGGAGTTTCTGAGTTTATAAAATATACAATTTTTGGTTCATTTGTTATTACACAATGGTGTTGTTATAATAATATTTCGGTTCATTTGCAGTCCAGGTGTGTTATCGATGAACAATTTGTCCCAAAGATTGAGATGACTTTTAAAACAAACTGAATGGAATAGAATGGAATCTAATGCAATTGAATAAAGTGATAATGAATAATTTCATTCTTCTTTGTTAAAATCAGTGTTATTTATGAATTTGAATTCGAATATAATGCAGAAGTTTCTGAGATTATAAAATGTACAATTTTTAGTTCATTTGTTATTATACAATGGTATTATTATAATAATATTTTGGTTCATTTGCAGTTCAAGTGTGTTATCGATGAACAATTTGTTCCAAAAGTTGGGATGACTTTCAAGACAAATTGAATAGAATGGAATATAATCTAATGTAATTGAATAAAGTGATAATGAATAATTTCATTCTTTTTTGCTAAAAAATTTGGTCAATATTTATCAGTAACATCAAGTGAACTTCAATTAACATACAAATGAAGCGAAATTAGTTCAGATTATTTGAACAAGCAGTCAAAAAGACTCAATCATCAACAAAAATACATCAAATTCATTTCTAGATCCAAATGAACCTCAATTAAACTAAGAAATAAACCGAAATTATTTAAGGAATAAAAAATTTGGTCAATACTTATCAACTGCATCAAGTGAACCTTAATTAATACATAAATGAACCGAATTAGTTCAGATTTGAATAAGCAGTCAAAAAGACTCAATCATCAACAAAAACACATCGAATTCACTTCTCGATCCAAATGAACCTCAATTAAACTAAGAAATGAACCGAAATTACTTAAGGAATAAAAAATTTAGTCAATACTTATCAGCAGCATCAAGTGAACCTCAATTAGTTCAGATTTGAACAAGCATACAAAAAGACTTAATCATTAAAAAAATACATCGAATTAATTTCTGAATCTAAATGAACCTCAGATAAACTAAGAAATGAATCGAAATTATTTAATAATGGCACAAAAAAAATCAGAACCAATAAAAATGTTAGCAAAATATTGGTATTGTTCGAAAGAGAAAGATAATAAAAAAGAAAAAGAAGAAGATGTAGTATCAGGAAAGAAGAAGCGACGGCAATGAAACGATTTTTCATATTAGAGTGCAAAAAGACAGATAACATTTTTTGGAGTTTCAGACACGTGTGCATGCTCTTTTAATGAGAATGATTTATGTTGATATTGAGCATGCTTAATTGGACTTAGATAGCAATAAAATTTAGATGAATAGCAAATCTTTATTACTATATTTACTGTAAATATACACCAATAAATATTTGAGATAAATTATTGGATTCCATGAATTTAAACCCTTTTAAGATTGCTTAGAATTTATAATTCGATAACTTTAGTTATATTTAAAACTTACATAATCTTTTTAGTACTTTATAATTTTATTTAATAAGTCATAAATTTTATTTCATACAAGAGGCATTATGGGACTGGGTGAGAGGGTAAATTTGTATGTGTTTGGATTGTGATTTGTTAAACTGAAGTTTTTAATGAAAGTGATTTTATAAAATTGATTTTGAGTAGAAATAAGTTTGTGTCAACATGATTTATGTTTGGCAATTCTATACTAAAATTAATTTTGATAAAATAAATATTGTTTGGATAATATTAGTTAAAATCACTTTTAAATAGATAATTACTAAAAAGAACATGACATTATATTATAATGTTATTTTTTAATAGATGTTTAATTTTTTTTATACTTAGAGTATATTTTTAGTACTCTTAGTACTCTTTTTTAGTATGCTATAAATTTTTACTATTATTATTTATGATTAATTTTTTGTTTAATTTATTTTACCTAATAGGATCAATAGATTATATTATAAAAAATACTGAAAAATATAATACACAAAAATTACCATTATAAAAATATATAATATCAAATAAAAAATTAATAAAAAATATAAATAATAAATAATAAAAAAAGACCTCATATAAAAAGAAATAATAAGAATTCTATAAATAATACAATAATATGTATAAAGGATAAAGTTGGTAGAAGAAAAATAAATGTTAAATGTAAATGGCTAAAAACTGGTTTTGTGACCAAAATAACTTCTGCGTTTATAGAGTGAAAAATTAGCCAAACTAAAAATTGAAACTTTCAAGAAGCTGTAACATGTTTTTCCTCTTTTAACGTAATTGGCAAACACACCCCCGAATTATAAGATACACTCGGATTTAAGTTTGAGGCAAAATTATTAATGTTTTAAAAGTTACTAGGTTTTACAAAAAGTTACTAGGTTTTATTTTTAAATAATAAAAATATATTTTAAAACAAAAAGATCATGTGCACACAAAAAAAAAAGTCACATGTATTTGTATTACTTAACTAATTTTAATATATATTTTATATTTGTCAATGTGTTATATTTCAAATGGTATAATTTCTCTATACTCAACTAAGAGGTTGCAAGTTTAAGTCTTTCTATCTTTGATAATATATATTTATTTATTTATGCAAGTGATGGATTTAATAGTTAATTTTTGTATACATAATTTTAAAATATCCTAAACCAAATACAAAAAAATCTTATAACTAACAAATAAATTATGAAAAAACACAATAAAGATGAACAACAACAGCTTAGAGAAAAACAAAAAAAAAAAAGCAGCAAAAGAAGAAAGAGGAGTTGAAGAAAAATGAAAGAAAAGAGGAAAAAAAAAGATAAGACTGACCTATTTTTTAGGGTTTTCGGTGCTTAATTAAAAATTTAGTTGACTAATAATTTACTCACCTAATTGTTCAGTTGAAAATAATTGAAACATATACGTTGATAACATTTTTTTTGTTCTCCTTAAAATATTTTTTTTTGTGACTATTCTCTTCTCCTTGAAATATGAAAAAAAGAAACAAATAGTTAGAAGGTAATTATGTGGATAAAAATAAAAAATTATATAAAATATTCTGAGTAGGACTTGCATACTACACTGTATCTCACTTGAAATATGGGACCTATGCACAAAATATATATAAAACTTTTTACTGTATTACCAAATAAAGTTTATGATCATTCAATTTTATTCTTTAGTTTCTTACTTAAAATAGAGAATGTCATTCATGAATCATGCATGCATAAAATAAAAGCATTAACTTCCAGACTGTTAGAAAGGTCCTATATATATCACAGAATCATCATTATCTTCGCTTGTAAAAGAGTAAAGCTTCACAATATAATATACTACTCTTTCATGACATATGCCTTTTCGGTTGTGTTCAAAATTTCCTTCTTAGTTTCGTATAATAATTTCAAGTGAAATGAGATTTCAATGATTATCAATTTCATTGCAATTGTTTTAAGCTCTCTTTTTTGTCTCGTGCATAAATATTCTAAGTACTAAGTCCTTAGCATAGTACTTACGTTAGTTACGTACTTCTACTTAGATTCATTTTGTTTGGCCACGGAATTCTCGTAGATCAGAAGCGCCAGCATATACTTTTGGTAATTAAAAAGAGGAAATTACTGCAGAATATAATCTCCCTGATGTAATGACGTCCTCTGCAAGTAATCAGATTCCATAAAATTTAATGTATATAAATAGAAAACTAGCAAAAAATTGTCGATTAAATTAATTCAATTGAAAAGATACAAGTAAGTTTGATTCGAGAAGTTATTTTAACCTTTACATATAATGAAGTATTGTTTACAAATTGGATGGCTTACAAATTCTCTACTTATAGCACAAGGATACGATAGAGTTTAATAACAATAATGAAGTTGAAAAACACAATTTCTAGGGTTCAAATTAATAGGTTTTATAATTGATTGATGGCATCTTAGGGTTTCAACAACTTAATTAGGTACTAGTACATTTTTTAGTGTTAAACTATAAAGTATATTTTTTTAGGATATAATTATCTTGTCTTAAATGTACATGTTAAAATTATAAATTAAAATTTTTTTTAATAAAAATACAAAAAATCTAAATTATTTATTTTGTATTTATTAAAATAAAATATTTAAAATATTTTACTAACTAATACAGACAAAAAAAAAGATAAATATAATGACATGAATTGAAATTGAATAATAAAGATACATTAAAATGGAAATAAAAAATAAAAGGGATAGATTGAAATTAGATACAAAGAGAATTACTCTACTTTTTATTCAATTTCTTGATCTAACGAAAAATGAACTCCTCAACCTAACTTGTTTACACTATAGTTTGAGAATTGAATCGAAGAGACTCCCTAACCTTTTACCAAATTTTTCGTGCAACAAGAAAGGGACTCACTCAATCTCACTTGTTCATACCATGGTTTCATCACGAAACCAAAAAGTGTTTTGACACCTCTAATCACTTAATACTACGACTACAATAGTTTATGAGGTATTTATAATATCTTATTAGGTTAAAATAAAGAAAATCCTAAACTCACAAACACAAAGCATAATCTAGTAACTAAATAAATAAAATTAAAATACATAAAATTAAATTGAACATTCTAAAAATATAAACTAATAAATTTTAAATAATATTTAAACTTTTATATTACGAAGATTTGAAATACATATCAGTATCACTAGCAGTAACCTTATCTGGTGTTCTTTTTTTTTGTGGTCAGGTATCTGATGTTCTTAAAACACAATTGTTTTTATTAGCAAAGGGGCTTACGTGTTGCCCAAAACCAAACATATTAAGCTGCAACAACTCTGAAATATTATTATATTAACACTCCTTTTGTCTTTGGACGTGAAATATTAATACTCCTAAAATTCCTTTTTTCATCTTTTTGGGCCTTGTGGAGAAATGATTGAAATCTTTGACAACCGAAATATTGGGCTACAAAATTAGCCCATATCCAACTGCAATGAACCCAAATCCTAGGATTAAGCACAGCATTTATTCCTTTCGTTGAGTAGCTAAACGGGTCCCTGGCCCTTCAAAATGACAATCTCATAGCAAAAACAAAAATTAGAGTAAATGGCCTTTATGATTCATGAATCATGATCATTTGTCCTAAGGATAAAAAAGTATTTCTATATAGTTCACCGAAAAAAAAAAGTATTTCTATATAATTTAAAAATTTTTAATTGGTCTCTAATTATTAAAGTAATTTGTTTAAGAGGTCCTTATAAAAAAACAGTAACCTGTTAATGTGTTAGGAGCTGCTTAAACCAGTTATTTAAATAATTAATGATTAATTAAAAATTTTATTTTAAATTATAAAAAAATCATTTATTTTTCAAATAAATAATCAGAAACCGAAAAAAATATTTACTCATTTAAATTATGCATATCCGTCACAATAATGTCGCATTACCTTGTTTCCTCATCCAAATATTAGCTTATTGCTTGGAAAATATGTATTTGGAAACAAAAATTAGAACAACTATCAGTACAACTTAAAAAACTGAGGGGACAATGACAAAATATAAAATATGCATGATGCAATACAGAAAGGGACATGAATTTGTTTTTGCTTTAAAGAAGATTTTGATCCCGTACTTGGATGATGTATATTAAAAACTTTACTCCAATTATAAAATGATTTCATCTAAAACGATATCTAATCAACCATATGAATATTCGTTCACAATTCATGACAAACAAAAACACTTTATTATTCTCAAGTCCCATGCAATATGCATCTCACTGGATAAGACTATGTGACGACATATTCTTATGGCAATGAAAATGATGCGTGACACCTTCAAATTACTTTTACAATACAATCATATTCTAATTGGTTTCACCAAAACATTTGTCAGAATATAGGTCAACCATATAGGGTATCAGATTCTATTCCTAAAATGATCAGTGGCAAGTGGCAACAGATGCATAGATGAACACACAAGGCAAGAAGATATGGACAACAAATCCGGGACTAACACTTGCCATTAAAAATTTCATCCAAGAATATTACTTTAGTTCCAACTATGATAGCAATTTCAATTATACAATATCCAGTTCATGAGAATTGAGAAAAATGGCAAAGTTAAAATTGGCATTTCTCTCTCTTAATATTTCTTACAGTTGCTGTTACATGTAGTAACTTTTTTATATGTAAAAACGTGATAGTGATGAAAATTGAACCTAGTTATGCTATCTCTTACCATTTCTTACAATAGATGTTTCAAATACTCTGTCTAATTTTAAATATCATGTTTTAGATGATGTATCTAAACACAATTTTTTACCTAAATCTAAATACACCCTAAACATGATACTTAAAATATATGGATAACTGGATCAAACCGTGTTTCCATGATGATTTTCATTATCAGATGCCTCTTCTTGATAATAAGGGGACAATTTTCCACTTGTTGTTCTGGGAATTGCAGATATTTCATGCAGCATTGTCACCACCTTGCGCATTGAAGGCCGGTTTATGGGAAGAGGGTTTGTGCAAAGGAGCCCTATGTTTAGTACCTTGATGATTTCTCCCTTGTACTTAACATCCATAGTTGGATCAATCACTTGATCCTCTCCACTCTGCTCCAATGTGGAAGAAACCCATTTCACCAAATCTTTGTCACCATATGCTGGATCAAGTGGAGCTCTCCCACTTACCAATTCTAAAATTACCACTCCAAAACTATAGATGTCACTCTTCTCATTCACTCTTAGAGTGTAAGCATATTCTGCATCACATACATTAAAATGCAATTTAATAAAATCAAAGATAGGTGTATACATAGTTAGTAAGTGATTAACCTTCCATATATGAATCTATTGTTATATCAAAGTAAAATCAAAGGTAAACAAAAGTGAATTTGATGTTAATTTTTTACCTGGTGCTATGTAACCATAAGATCCGGCAATTGCAGACATAGATTCTGCACCTTGGGTAACCCTGCTAAAAGTTCTGGCCACACCAAAATCTGCAACTTTTGCTCCAAAGTCTTCATCAAGCAATATATTGTGGGATTTGACATCCCTATGAACAATAGGAGGAACACAATAGTGATGCAAATAAGAAAGCCCCTCAGCAGCATCAATGGCAATTCTGTACCTAATTGGCCAATCCAACAAGCTTCTCTTGCTACTGTGAAGCAAATCAGCAAGGCTTCCATTAGGCATGTACTCATAAACTAAGAGCTTGCTATCACCACTGTTACAACAACACCATAGCCTCACAATATTCTTGTGCCTGATTTTTCCCAATGTTTCCACCTCAGCTTCAAAAAAACCATCTTTTTCAGAAACAGTAGTCCTGTTTTTTGGTCCCCATAATTTCTTCACTGCCACAGCTTCACCATTGCTCAGGACAACCTTGTAAACTTTCCCGGATGCTCCACTACCTATGACATTGTCTTCACTCAGCAACTTCACAACCTCATACTCACTGAATCCAAGTTTGTGAAAAGATCTCCATTTTAACATGTTAGGCATCACTTTCTTCTTTATCTTCTTAATGCTCCTAAATTTGAACCAAAACCATGTTACCCCAACAACAAACACAATTCCAGCAAGCACAAATATGAACCTGAAAACCCAATCATACTTTATCTTGTTCTTCTTCTTCTCACCTAAATTTTGACAGAGCCCAGAGACTGAAGAAGAACTACACAGCCCTGGATTTCCAAGAAAACTCTTCTTGTAATTCTCATTGTCGAATTCTTTAGGGATCTCCCCTGAAAGCTGATTATTCGACAAATTCAGCAAATTAAGATTCAAATTCTGCAGCTCAATTGGGATCCTACCGGAGAAAAGATTCCCTGAAAGATCAAGATAATTAAGCACCGGCAAGGTTCCTAATTCACTTGGAATGTTACCATCAAGCTTATTATTGGACAAATCAAGATCATTAAGCTTTTCCAAAGCACTAATCCCCAAAGGTATCTCACCCGAAAGCTCATTATCACTAATCACAAGCTTCCCCAACTGACTCAATTTCACAACACTCGTCGGAATCCGACCAGATAGCCTATTATGGCTGGCGACAAACTGAACAAGGTTGTCCAAATTCCCAATTTCCTGGGGAACAGACCCTGAGAACATGTTGAAGGAAAGCGACAAACTTGACATGTTGCTTGCGCCAGAAATAGAAGTAGAAATCGACCCAGTAAGGGAATTATCATCAAGCTCCAGAAGAAAAAGGTGTGGCAGTCCCCACATAGCATCGGGAACAGTTCCCGAAATGTTATTGTTCCTTATTCGAACCCTCATCAAGCTCCTGCAATCCCCCAGACTCTCGGGGATTCTGCCGGAGAACGAGTTGTAAATTAGCATGATCTCCTGCATCGCTCCCCGGCGGCACAATCCCGCCGGAATCTCGCCGGAGAAGTTGTTGTACGAGAGGTCGAGTGTCTGCAGGGGCGAGTTGCTCCCGAGTTGACTCGGCAACGACCCATTGAGCGAGTTGTTGAACAGTTTAAGCTCGTACAAGCTCTCGGCCTCGACGATACTCTCCGGCAGAGAGCCTTCGAGGTTGTTATTGAACAAGTTGAGAGAACCGAGTTTCTTCAACCGAGTCAACTCGGAGGGAATCGTCCCTGTCAAGTCGTTCCCGGAGGCGTCGAAGCCTTCCAAATGGGTGAGGTTGTTCCACACAGCGCCACGTGGCAATGAACCAGAGAGCGAGTTTTCATAGAGCTCGAGAAACACGATGCTGGTGAGGCCGGAGATGAGAGACTCCGGTATGGCACCCTGGAGGCTGTTATAGGTTAGTTCAAGGTTTCGAAGGTTGGATAGCTTCCCCAATGAAGCGGGAATTGGACCGAGGAGGTTGCAGCCGGAAAGAGACAAGTCCTGGAGGTTGGTCATGTTGCCGAACTCACTCGGTAACGGAGCAGGAAGAAAAGGGTTGTAGGACAAGTGGAGGAAGGTTAAGGTGGTGAGGTTGGTGAGAAACGAAGGGATGGTTCCGTTGAGGAGGTTTTCGACGAGGTTGAGGGATCGGAGGTTGGGGAAGAGAGAGAAGGAAGGGGGAATAGAAGCGGAAAAGTTGTTGAAGGAGAGGTCGAGGTGGAGAAGGGAGGGGAGAGAGGAGAGAAAAGAAGGGATGGGTCCGGTGAAGAGGTTTCCAGAGAGGTTAAGGTGGGTGAGGGAGGTGCAGAGGGAAAGAGTGGAGGGTAGGGGGGAGATGAGGAAGTTGTCGTCGAGATAGAGAGTAGAGAGGGAGGGTAGGCGGCAGAGGGACGAGGGAATAGGGCCGGAGAGGGAGAGAGAGGAGAGGGAGAGGGAGATGACGTGGGAGGTATTGGGGTTGCATGTGACGCAGGTCCAGTTGCATGGGGTGGGGTCGCGGGGGTTCCAGTCGGCGAGGGAGGAGGAGGATGATGGAAGTAGTTGGTTCTTGGCTTCTAGAAGGAGCAGGCCTTCTTGGTTGAGTGAGAGAGTGGGAGTAACAAAGAAGAAGAAGAAGAAGAATAAGAGAGGCATGGCGGTTATAGTTTAGAGAGAGAGAGAGAGGGAAACGAGAGATTTAATTACGAGTAGTGCTCTCATCACCCACCTGAGGGACATACCACTATCATGCTGCTATAATTATCACTACGCTACTACATTTTTGTACTAACATAGTAACATCTCTCTAGTCTTTTTTTTTTTTTTCTATTTTTAATTATAATTTTTTCAAACTATTTTTATACAAACATACGGAAAGAGCATACTATGCTTATTATAACTTAAAAATTGAAAACGGAAAAAAAAGAGAGATGGATTGAGATTGATGTTGCTGGAGGTTCATACAAGTCTACCTATATGATATGTTCAAATAAAGTTTTTCCGCAAAATTTGCTTTTCCAATTATACCCCTTAATTTGTCTTTTTATCTTCTGGTACCAAAAAATCAATGATGTTGCTATCTGACTGAACACATTTTCAACCGCATGCATGCATGCAATCAAAAATAGTAGTAAATACAGGAATTACTAGAGGGAAAAGAAGATTGAGGCCATAGATATATGGATATGATGCAGAGTGTGAGTCTAGTCTAATCTGTTGGGTCAACCCACAATGGAAAACAATAAAAAGAGTAGTTGTTAATAATAATGGAGAGTGGTTCGAACTTCTTCGGAAAGGCATGTGAAGTTGAAAACGTTAACCAATGCAGACAGCTTTGAAAATATTGTTAGACTAGCTTTTGAAAATCTGCTCTCACTAATTAAACCAGAAAATCACTATTCAATTACGGTAACAACTTTTTTGACTCTTCAGTCTTCATAGAGGCCTACCATTATAGCACTACCTATCTCCTAATTTATCAACTTAGCCATTAATTAAAGTATAAGTAACTAATCAAGATAGATTTTCTTCAATTTTAACCGAGTCACTATTGCTCTTCTAAATATTTATACCACTCTTTTCATTTTTAAATAGCTATGTATACAATATTATTGCTTGAATTAAAGTTTAATAGGAATTATTAAAACTTGTATAAAGATGAGTTACTTATATAATATTATAAAATTACTAAAAAGAATTAGTTTTAGTGGTAAATTTTAGTGATAATAATTTTATAATCATTGATTTTTTTATTTACTTTTTTGTAACAAATATATATTTGTTATTACTGTTAAAGACAAAATAAATTACTACTAAAATTAATTTGGTGTAGTAAACGTTCTTGAAGCGATAAAGGTGATTATGCCAAACCCTGTCGTAGTAGGTATTCAATTTTGAGACGTTTTCATGTCATATGATTAAACAGTTGAGTTGGTGCACTGCTAAATCAATAAACATCTTATCAAAAAATTCGAAGCTATATGTGTAAGTGATGCTGTCTAGTGTCTATGCATAGGACTACTAATTTTCAGATCTATATAACCTTTGTGTTTCTTAACGTTTAAATATATGTAAAATTTATTTATTTAAAAGAATCGTTAAGATATTTAGCGAGTCTCTTTTTAGAATAAATTGCAAAATGAATATAAATAGTAATGTACCTAAATTATATCCGTTTCACACACAAAATAAAGATGCTCATGATGATGAATATGTTTATGCTTTACGACAAATTCTTCCAGAGTGGAGAGTGTTGAAATTTTCCAAATACTGGCGATGCACTAAATGGAGGCACATAATTAATGAATATATGAGTATTAAATTGAATAATGGGATTGACAAAATTACTCTTAGTTTCAAATGATTGTTATTGATGTATGATTAGGCATCACAAACAAATTTCCAAGTTCCAACTCTTTCTTTTTGACTCGACTTTGGTGCCCAGAAAGGCCACTATGATATTGAAAAGTACAGCTTAGAATTTTGCATACGATTATGCCTTTTCAGATTGACGCTATCTTCTTGGCATGTAACATGTTGCAAATCACAAATTAAATGTAGCAAACATACATCACTGTAGAATCATATAAGAGAACGACAGGTTCAATGCACATTCACATATACATTATATACTAATTATTGATTAGTCCTTGTTTTTATTAGGTATAAATCACTTAAGCATTTTCAACACTCAACATAAGTGCAACTTAAATTCAATAAAAACATGAAGCTTATGCCTATTCTTTCCACGGAATCAAAAATTAAAATGAACAAAGGCCTCTCAAGCAGGGATCAAGATAGAAACTTGTCAAAGTCATTCTTTTATGCATTTAGGCTCCGTTTGAAAAGTTTTAAAAATAATTTTTTTGAGCTTATGATTTATGAAAAATAATAGTATTAATATTTAGTACAATTTTTAAAATTAAATTACAATTTTTTAAGAAATTATTTAGGAGTTTATAGAAAAATAAAAAAAAAAGGACTTTTATGATACTACTATTTTTTTTTTTTAAAGAAAGAGCTCAACACTTAAGTGGAGCAAAAAAAGACAAAATAACAAAATAAAAGATAAGATAACTCCTATGTCATCTCCGATATAGCCATCCACAACATGAGTTATTTACCACACCACTCTGCAGCACAGGAAAAGTTTGAGCCACGCAATCTACAATTTTTGTTGTCTTACTGTAAAAACTGACATCATTCCATCGTAACCAAATGTTCCAAACAGTTGAGAAGAACCCCACTAGCAAGAACTTGCGTGTCTCTTTTTTCGTCGGCATTGATCTTCAATTCTCAAAATGTTCTTTCAAAGTACCTGGTACAACCCACGCCTGACCAAACTCCGAGATCCACACACACCACACCTGCCAAGAGTACTCACAAGTAACAAATAAGTGTTGTATATTTTCAACATCTTTCTTGCACAACACGAACAAATTATCATTCTGTTGTAAGATTCGCAATCTACTTAGTCGATCCTTCGTATTGACCCGGCCAACCAATACAAACCAGGTGAATAACTCGACTCGAGGTGGAACTAAACCCTTCCAAAATTTCTTGGTGAATCTGAATCTCAGAATCTTCTCATCCAAAGTCTCTTCCTGCAAAACCTGCACAAATGAGTTAGTAGAATAAACTCATTCCTTGTCAAATTTCTAAACCACTCTATCTTGCACTTCTTCTATCAATCTAACAGATTGCAAGACCTGAAGCATCTGGTCCAAGGTAATTGTCTCCCATTGACGTAGTTCCCTCCTCCATTGGAAGTGTCAAACTCACTCTATCCCATTTCAGAATCCACACTCTCCAATAACTGATCCTTTTTAGTTTAAAATCAAGAAGAGTCTCGGAAAAGAGTCTTTCAACTTTCCCAATTGGAGCCATGTATTCTCCCAAAATCTTGTAGATCTACCATCTCCTACTTCCATAGCAAGGCCATCAATCATCTTTTACCTTACATGTTGATCTTTTATTTGCACTTGGCATGTCTCTCCACGGGCCTCCTCTTTCTGGTAATTTCTGAGTTAACAGTAAGTGATTTGTGTTCAGATTATTACAGGAACACACAATCCTTCTTCCATAGAGCTAAAAACTCAAACACAAAATAACTTATTTATAAGCTACTTTTAATATAATTATTTATTGTTTAAGCTATTTTATCAAAAGAAACTTAAACTGTTTATCCAAATTGGGCCTTAGTAGATAATTTTGATACCACAAAAATCAAGATGTAAATAACATAATGCATTTTATAATTTTTTAAATATGAATGTCATGAGAATGTAAATTCTTTTTTTGTACATAACAAAATAATAACATGTATTTGCCAATGAGTTATAGTTCAAATGGCATAGTTTTCTTATACTCATATAAAAAATTACGGATTCGAATCTCCTTATCTTTAGTATAAAAAAAATAATATGTATTTTCTGTCATGATCCTGTTCAATATCTTTTCTATTATAGGGTTGTTTATTTAAGTTTCCAAACAATTATATTTATTTATGAAATTGCATACGAAACTGAAGAACTAAAAAAAATGTCACCAAACTGATGGATATTTTTGGAAAACAAATTCCAATCACCTAAACTCACCGGCAAGTATATCGGGTCACATCAAGTAGTAAAACTCACTTAGAGTGAGGTCGATCCCACAGGGATTGATGGATCAAGCAACTTTAGTGGGTGATTAGTTTAGTCAAGCTAACATTGAGTGAATTGTGTGAAGTTGATCAACAGAAAGTAAATTGCGAGAATTATAAAGTTGCAGAAAGTAAAATTGGACAGAAGCTTAAAGAGCAAGAAATATAAATTGCAAGAATCTTAAATGACAAGAAATGTAAATTGCATCAAATGTAAAAGGGATGGGTGCTGGAAATTAAAGAGAGCAATGAAGTAAAATTAAGAACAATTGACAGAAAAGGAAAATGTAGGAAAGTAAATCAAGCTCACAGCAAACTCAATGTAAATTGGCAGAATGTAAATTTGCAGAGAAATAGAAATGTAGAAAAGTAAACCAGCAAGAAGACTTAGATCAATTCTCAAATCTCAAAGAGAAATTAACAATTTCAATGAAATAGTAAAAACAGAAAGGAAGCTAAGAGCTCAATTGCTCTCTCAATCAAAACAGAAAGGAAATTTGCAAAGGAAGGAAAGTGAAACAGAAAGGAAAAGAAAACTCCAATGTGATCTTCAATTCTCAAATTCAACAAGGAAAATTAAAAGAGAGAGAGCTATTCTATCCTACTCCTATTGCTCCCTAATGGAGCTAGCCTCCTCCATGAAAATGAGAATGATGCCTTTATATAGGCTTTTTACAAAATAAAATGAAATTGAAATAAAAAATAAATTAAATAAAAATCCTAATTCTAGCTTGTTCTTGTGCCTTTGAGTGATGATGTGGGCTTTGCTTGCTTTGGATTTGAAGAGAGATGGGTTTGGTTGGCCTTGGTTCAATTGGTTTTGAATTGAATTTAAATAGAATTTTGGTTGAATTTTGGCCAATGGGTGTTTGCTCCCAGTAGAGTGCTCTGCTCCTGGTGAGAGCGTAGCATTGTGGCTCATGTCCTTGGCTCTTTGTTGCGTATCAAGCTTGGGTGCATCAAGATAGCGCTCCGCTCTTGGGGAGAGCCTATCATCATGGCTTGCTTGTGTTGCCTTGTGCGCACCAAGCCCCTTGACTGTGCCAAATTGTGCGTGACATGCTTTCCTGGGCCGTGTCAAACTCGTGCAAGGAATAAGGAAAGTAGCGCTCTGCTCTTGGCAAGAGCGGAGCACTCCTTTTGCTTGGGTGAGGTCCCAAGTTCGAAACTTAGTGGGAGCATTTCTCCATGCTTTGTTCCTCATTTTTTTCTTAGTGAAGCACGACAATGCTCTCCAAGAGAGCGGAGCACAATAATGATGTAGAGCGCTACTTTGCTTTGGAGTGAGGCTCCAGCTTCGAACCTTGGTGGAAGCATTGGCCGATTTTTTTTTTGCTTGTTTTTGGCCCATAAAGATGCATTTTATTCGTGCCTCAATTTCATGCCAAATATAGATTACCATACATCGTTAGAAAGATCTGAATGTTAGCTTTCCAACACAACAGGAAGCACATCAATCAGACATCTGTAGCTCAAGTTATAGCCCTTTGAAGGAGGCATGGTCATGCTGTGAGCGCCCAGATTTTAACTTAGCGAAAATTTTGTTTCCAAGCTTATTTTTGCATCACGATAATGCTCTGCTCTTGGCAAGAGCGGAGCATTGTATGCTGATTGCCAATCTCCTTTAATTTGGTCATGGGTCACGCTTTTAAAAGCGTGGCCTAAGCCTCCAAAGTGTGCTCCAACTTCAAAGTGTGTCCCAAAGCTCTTTTTTTCTCCTTTTTAGATTATTTTGTGCTTCTTTGCTTCTTTTTCTTCTTATTTCCTACAAGATTTATAAAATTAAAAGATCAAAGAAATATACCAATTAAGCATAAAAGCATTCAATATTCAAGCACAAATCATAAATTTCTTGTATGAAAAAGCATAGAAAAACATGACATGGTGACATGTCATCACAACACCAAACTTAAACCTTACTTGTCCTCAAGCAAGAAAAGAATCATGCAATAAAGATTGACAATCCAAGGTAAGAAGAATAGCAACTCAATGTTCATGGTTAGCTAGTTTTCTAAGCATGCTACAATCACAAAAGAGATGTAGATGATTGATGCTTCTATCTAGCTCATTTTATGAAATCTTTCTCTTATATTTCTTCCTTGAAACAAGCTTTTGATTTTCTTATTGGCTTCTCCTTTTGGGTGCTTTGCCCCATGAGTTGATAACAAAGCTACGACTTCTAAACGCTTTGTTTTCAAGTATTACCACTTGATACATAAGCACCACAACCATTTAATTAGAGGACTTCATTAAGCTCATTTGTTTCTTTTCTTTACTCTCTAATCATTGATGCTCAGAGCCTTGAGCTTTGAGGGAGTGCATTTGCACTTGAGCCTAGCCTTGACTTCTAAGTGTTTTGTTTTCAAGCTTTTTGCTTGATACATAAACACCACAAGTACTTAACAAATAAATTGCCATTGGTACTCAGAGCCTTCAGCTTTCTCATTCTTTCCTTTTTTCTTTTCTTGCTTTAATTGTATTTGCTTCTTCAAGGTTTTCATGATTTCAAAAGATTTCACAAAATGTCCAAGATGAAAACTTCAATTAACTAAAATCCAATGCAATTGAGCAACAATTAATCATACTAGCTTTCCAAAACTTGTATGCACATGCTAAGTTCTTCTTTAATGCCTTGTTTGTTTATGATCATGATACTTTACTGCTTTGAATTCACAAAACTCAAGTTGGTAGTCATAATATCATGGCAACATGTTATAAATCAATATTCAAGCTATGGTTATTCATAACACACATGCATACAGAGAATATAAAGACAATCATGCAAAATAAAGTGCTGGAAACAAAGGAGAGGAAAAGGAACTTTACAACCTTGTAGTCCATCTTCTTTATTGTTGTCTTTTTCCTTCTATTCTTCCTTCTTCCCATACCAATACTCATAATGCTTGCTCATCCTCAAGCAACAATTAGAACAATGGCTATGGGGCTAAGATGAATCATGAGTGTCTTATACAATGAAATGTTAGTGGTACATGTGCTTTAAGCAAGCAAAATTGAGGATAACAATCAAGGCACAAGAGACAGAGACATTGGGATTGCAAACATAAGAAGGTGTGCATGATACATGGCATAAAAGATAAGTGGCACACCAAATTTAGTGTGACTCTTTCACTTGGAATTAATGCAAGTATCGGTAAGGATTGGAAGCAAATTTTTGTTGCATAGCAACACCAAACTTAGAATGCAATCCTATGTCCATTTTATTTGAAATAAGACTAAATGAAACTGTTGTATGTTAAATACAATCACCAAGCCAAGAATCTTGTCATGAATAAAGCTCTCTTAGTGATGTATTAACAAACACAGTTAATAAAAGACAGCATTAAAAACAAGTAAATGAATAAAACAAAGAGGAAACTAAAATGTTAAACCAAAAGAGAAAAATTGCAGAGGCATTATGATTATGCAAACAAGTAGTGTTGCTTGAATAAATTGCATAGAAAATAAGTGGCACGCCAAACTTAGAATTTTAGTGTGACACTTTCAATTTTGATTTGATGCAATCATCCAAAAGGATTGAAAACAATTTGTTGCAGGGCAACACCAAACTTAGAATGTAACCATATGCCATTTTATTGAATTTAAACAAGTAAAAAAAGAAAACAAAGCATAGAAGAGAAACGTTACCTACTGTTGGCATGTTGTTCTTTACTTTCTTCCTCTTCTTCTAGTTTGTTAAGAGGAATGACCTCAAGGGAGGAGAAGATTCAGCTATTGCCCCCTGTCTTTGTCTCTCCTCAGCAAGCTTTCTTTTGTTAATGGCTTGATTGAGCTTGCTTGCTGGATCAGGGGGAGGATCGCTTGTAGTTGACCTTCTCTTCTTCATGAATATTGTCCTTTGTAGCTTGGTCACAATCCTCTTCTCGGTGCTTTTGTTAATTGCCTTCACTTTCTTGAATCCAAGTCTTGGTGGTTGTGTGATTGTTGGAGTTTTATCTTCATCCAGAGCCTCTTGAATTAGTGGTTCTATGAGCCCTTCCTCTATGCACTTCTCTGCTTCAATTGAGTGTGACTTCTCTTGATTGTCCTCCTCCATTCCTTCTTCACAACTTTCCATCAAGTCCTTTGGGAGGGAATCTTCGTGTTCTATTGTCACTTCAATTAGTTCTTGTGAATTTAAAATCCTTGGCTCATATTCCTCATCCTTCAGTACAATTTCACTTGACACAGGGACCTTTGGTTCTTGTTTTTCCACTTCCTCATCCACAAATTGGTCTTCATCCTCACTGTTTGTTGGTTCTAAGTTTCTCCTTATTTGCTCTAAATGCCCATCCATCTTCTTGAGGAGGATTTCCTGCTCTTTCCAAGAGTCCATTGATGTTTGTAAGTATTGTTCAAATGCTAGCTCAAGGGATGAAGGCTGAGAATGAGTTTCTAGATATGTGGGTGCTGTGGTGAAGTTGTTTTGAGTGGTATGAAATGAATCTTGTGGATTGTGGAATAAGTTTTGTGGTTGGTAGGAATTGTAAGGATCTTGGAGGAAACTTTGTGTTGAGGCATAATCAAGTGATGAACACTCTTCCAGTTATGCTCTGGCAGCACAATCAAGTGATAATGTCCTTGAATAATTAGAATGTGAATCATTGCATTTCCCTTCCCAGCCATCATTTGTGTACGTGCCATAACAGTATGAGTCACTTTGTGGCTCTGGAAAATGTTCATGCTCTTTCATTCCTTGGTGATACTTCCATCCACCATGAGGATAATGATATGAATCATTTTGTGGTGGTGGTTGGTATCCCATATGATTCTCTTGCTCATCTTGTGTCTCTGAAGCAAATCTCCATGAATTGGAGTGCTCATAATTTATATTTTCTTGGTGATATTCCCAGCCACCATTAGAGATTGGTGATGGTGGGTAATATCCCATAAAATTAGTTTGATCATAAGATGAGTTGAACTCCATTTGAATTTTGGAAAACACAATACCAAGGAAAATTGAAATTACTCATATCAGAGATGAGAATTTCTTAGCGAGGCAAAAACTCAAACACCTTGGTTTCAATTTAAAATAGAAAACAAAAATAAAGAAAATGCTTGATCTAGACTTCTCACCCACTTAATCATTGTTGATCTAAATCAATCCCCGCAACGGCGCCAAAAACTTGTTGGATATTTTTGGAAAACAAATTCCAATCACCTAAACTCACCGTTACCGGCAAGTATACCGGGTCGCATCAAGTAGTAAAACTCACTTAGAGTGAGGTCGATCCCACAGGGATTGATGGATCAAGCAACTTTAGTGGGTGATTAGTTTAGTCAAGCTAACATTGAGTGAATTGTGTGAAGTTGATCAACAGAAAGTAAATTGCGAGAATTATAAAGTTGCAGAAAGTAAAATTGGACAGAAGCTTAAAGAGCAAGAAATGTAAATTGCAAGAATCTTAAATGACAAAAAATGTAAATTGCATCAAATGTAAAAGGGATGGGTGCTGGAAATTAAAGAGAGCAATGAAGTAGAATTAAGAACAATAGACAGAAAAGGAAAATGCAGGAAAGTAAATCAAGCTCACAGCAAACTCAATGTAAATTGGCAGAATGTAAATTTGCAGAGAAATAGAAATGTAGAAAAGTAAACCAGCAAGAAGACTTAGATCAATTCTCAAATCTCAAAGAGAAATTAACAATTTCAATGAAATAGTAAAAACAGAAAGGAAGCTAAGAGCTCAATTGCTCTCTCAATCAAAACAGAAAGGAAATTTGCAAAGGAAGGAAAGTGAAACAGAAAGGAAAAGAAAACTCCAATGTGATCTTCAATTCTCAAATTCAACAAGGAAAATTAAAAGAGAGAGAGCTATTCTATCCTACTCCTATTGCTCCCTAATGGAGCTAGCCTCCTCCATGAAAATGAGAATGATGCCTTTATATAGGATTTTTACAAAATAAAATGAAATTAAAATGAAAAACAAATTAAATGAAAATCATAATTCTAGCTTGTTCTTGTGCCTTTGAGTGATGATGTGGGCTTTGCTTGCTTTGGATTTGAAGAGAGATGGGTTTAGTTGGATTTGGTTCAATTAGTTTTGAATTGAATTTAAATGGAATTTTGGTTGAATTTTGGCCCATGGGTGTTTGCTCCCAGTAGAGTGCTCTGCTCCTGGTGAGAGCGTAGCATTGTGGCTCATGTCCTTGGCTCTTTGTTGCGTGTCAAGCTTGGGTGCATCAGGATAGCGCTCTGCTCTTGGGAAGAGCCTAGCATCATGGCTTGCTTGTGTTGCCTTGTGCGCACCAAGCCCCTTGACTGTGCCAAATTGTGCGTGACATGCTTTCCTGGGCCGTGTCAAACTCGTGCAAGGAATAAGAAAAGTAGCGCTCTGCTCTTGGCAAGAGCGGAGCACTCCTTTTGCTTGGGTGAGGTCCCAAGTTCGAAACTTAGTGGGAGCACTTCTCCATGCTATGTTCCTCATTTTTTTCTTAGTGAAGCACGACAATGCTCTCCAAGAGAGCGGAGCACAATAATTATGTAGAGCGCTACTTTGCTTTGGAGTGAGGCTCCAGCTTCGAACCTTGGTGGAAGTATTGGCCGATTTTTTTTGCTTGTTTTTGGCCCATAAAGATGCATTTTACTCGTGCCTCAATTTCATGCCAAATATGGATTGCCATACATCGTTAGAAATCTCTGAATGTCAGCTTTCCAACGCAACAGGAAGCACATCAATCGGACATCTGTAGCTCAAGTTATAGCCCTTTGAAGGAGGCATGGTCATGCTGTGAGCGCCCAGATTTTAACTTAGCGAAAATTTTGCTTCCAAGCTTATTTTTGCATCACGATAATGCTCTGCTCTTGGCAAGAGCGGAGCATTGTATGCTGATTGCCAATCTCCTTTAATTTGGTCATGGGTCACGCTTTTAAAAGCGTGGCCTAAGCCTCCAAAGTGTGCTCCAACTTCAAAGTGTGTCCCAAAGCTCTTTTTTTCTCCTTTTTAGATTATTTTGTGCTTCTTTGCTTCTTTTTCTTCTTATTTCCTACAAGATTTATAAAATTAAAAGATCAAAAAAATATACCAATTAAGCATAAAAGCATTCAATATTCAAGCAAAAATCATAAATTTCTTGTATGAAAAAGCATAGAAAAACATGACATGGTGACATGTCATCACAACACCAAACTTAAACCTTACTTGTCCTCAAGCAAGAAAAGAATCATGCAATAAAGATTGACAATCCAAGGTAAGAAGAATAGCAACTCAATGTTCATGGTTAGCTAGTTTTCTAAGCATGCTACAATCACAAAAGAGATGTAGATGATTGATGCTCCTATCTAGCTCAATTTATGAAATCTTTCTCTTATATTTCTTCCTTGAAAGAAGCTTTTGATTTTCTTATTAGCTTCTCCTTTTGGGTGCTTTGCCCCATGAGTTGATAACAAAGCTACGACTTCTAAATGCTTTGTTTTCAAGTATTACCACTTGATACATAAGCACCACAACAATTTAATTAGAGGACTTCATTAAGCTCATTTGTTTCTTTTCTTTACTCTCTAATCATTGATGCTCAGAGCCTTGAGCTTTGAGGGAGTGCATTTGCACTTGAGCCTAGCCTTGACTTCTAAGTGTTTTGTTTTCAAGCTTTTTGCTTGATACATAAACACCACAAGTACTTAACAAATAAATTGCTATTGGTACTCAGAGCCTTCAGCTTTCTCATTCTTTCCCTTTTTCTTTTCTTGCTTTAATTGTATTTGCTTCTTCAAGATTTTCATGATTTCAAAAGATTTCACAAAATGTCCTAGATGAAAACTTCAATTAACTAAAATCCAATGCAATTGAGTAACAATTAATCATACTAGCTTTCCAAAACTTGTATGCACATGCTAAGTTCTTCTTTAATGCCTTGTTTGTTTATGATCATGATACTTTACTGCTTTGAATTCACAAAACTCAAGTTGGTAGTCATAATGTCATGGCAACATGTTATAAATCAATATTCAAGCTATGCTTATTCATACCACACATGTATACAGAGAATATAAAGACAATCATGCAAAATAAAGTGCTGGAAACAAAGGAGAGGAAAAGGAACTTTACAACCTTGTAGTCCATCTTCTTTATTGTTGTCTTTTTCCTTCTATTCTTCCTTCTTCCCATACCAATACTCATAATGCTTGCTCATCCTCAAGCAACAATTAGAACAATGGCTATGGGGCTAAGATGTATCATGAGTGTCTTACACAATGAAATGTTAGTGGTACATGTACATTAAGCAAGCAAAATTGAGGATAACAATCAAGGCACAAGAGACAGAGACATTGGGATTGCAAACATAAGAAGGTGTGCATGATACATGGCATAAAAGATAAGTGGCACACCAAACTTAGTGTGACTCTTTCACTTGGAATTAATGCAAGTATCGGTAAGGATTGGAAGCAAATTTTTGTTGCATAGCAACACCAAACTTAGAATGCAATCCTATGTCCATTTTATTTGAAATAAGACTAAATGAAACTGTTGTATGTTAAATACAATCACCAAGCCAAGAATCTTGTCATGAATAAAGCTCTCTTAGTGATGTATTAACAAACACAGTTAATAAAAGACAGCATTAAAAACAAGTAAATGAATAAAACAAAGAGGAAACTAAAATGTTAAACCAAAAGAGAAAAATTGCAGAGGCATTATGATTATGCAAACAAGTAGTGTTGCTTGAATAAATTGCATAGAAAATAAGTGGCACACCAAACTTAGAATCTTAGTGTGACACTTTCAATTTTGATTTGATGCAATCATCCAAAAGGATTGAAAACAATTTGTTGCAGGGCAACACCAAACTTAGAATGTAACCATATGCCATTTTATTGAATTTAAACAAAGTAAAGAAAGAAAACAAAGCATAGAAGAGAAACGTTACCTACTGTTGGCATGTTGTTCTTTACTTTCTTCCTCTTCTTCCAGTTTGTTAAGAGGAATGACCTCAAGGGAGAAGAAGATTCAGCTATTGCCCCCTGTCTTGGTCTCTCCTCAGCAAGCTTTCTTTTGTTAATGGCTTGATTGAGCTTGCTTGCTAGATCAGGGGGAGGATTGCTTGTAGTTGACCTTCTCTTCTTCATGAATATTGTCCTTTGTAGCTTGGTCACAATCCTCTTCTCGGTGCTTTTGTTAATTGCCTTCACTTTCTTGAATCCAAGTCTTGGTGGTTGTGTGATTGTTGGAGTTTTATTTTCATCCAGAGCCTCTTGAATTAGCGGTTCCATGAGCCCTTCCTCTATGCACTTCTCTGCTTCAATTGAGTGTGACTTCTCTTGATTGTCCTCCTCCATTCCTTCTTCACAACTTTCCATCAAGTCCTTTGGGAGGGAATCTTCGTGTTCTATTGTCACTTCAATTAGTTCTTGTGAATGTAAAATCCTTGGCTCATGTTCTTCATCCTTCAGTACAATTTCACTTGACACAGGGACCTTTGGTTCTTGTTTTTCCACTTCCTCATCCACAAATTGGTCTTCGTCCTCACTGTTTGATGGTTCTAAGTTTCTCCTTATTTGCTCTAAATGCCCATCCATCTTCTTGAGGAGGATTTCCTGCTCTTTCCAAGAGTCCATTGATGTTTGTAAGTATTGTTCAAATGCTAGCTCAAGGGATGAAGGCTGAGAATGAGTTTCTAGATATGTGGGTGCTGTGGTGAAGTTGTTTTGAGTGGTATGGAATGAATCTTGTGGATTGTGGAATAAGTTTTGTGGTTGGTAGAATGAATTGTATGGATCTTGGAGGCAACTTTGTGTTGAGGCATAATCAAGTGATGAACACTCCTCCAGGTATGCTCTGGCAGCACAATCAAGTGATAATGTCCTTGAATAATTAGAATGTGAATCATTGCATTTCCCTTCCCAGCCATCATTTGTGTACGTGCCATAACAGTATGAGTCACTTTGTGGCTCTGGAAAATGTTCATGCTCTTTCATTCCTTGGTGATACTCCCATCCACCATGAGGATAATGATATGAATCATTTTGTGGTGGTGGTTGGTATCCCATATGATTCTCTTGCTCATCTTGTGTCTCTGAAGCAAATCTCCATGAATTGGAGTGCTCATAATTTATATTTTCTTGGTGATATTTCCAGCCACCATTAGAGATTGGTGATGGTGGGTAATATCCCATAAAATTAGTTTGATCATAAGATGAGTGGAACTCCATTTGAATTTTGGAAAACACAACACCAAGGAAAATTGAAATTACTCATATCAGAGATGAGAATTTCTTAGTGAGGCAAAAACTCAAACACCTTGGTTTCAATTTAAAATAGAAAACAAAAATAAAGAAAATGCTTGATCTAGACTTCTCACCCACTTAATCATTGTTGATCTAAATCAATCCCCGGCAACGGCGCCAAAAACTTGATGGATATTTTTGGAAAACAAATTCCAATCACCTAAACTCACCGGAAAGTATACCGGGTCGCATCAAGTAGTAAAACTCACTTAGAGTGAGGTCGATCCCACAGGGATTGATGGATCAAGCAACTTTAGTGGGTGATTAGTTTAGTCAAGCTAACATTGAGTGAATTGTGTGAAGTTGATCAACAGAAAGTAAATTGTGAGAATTATAAAGTTGCAGAACGTAAAATTGGACAGAAGCTTAAAGAGCAAGAAATGTAAATTGCAAGAATCTTAAATGACAAGAAATGTAAATTGCATCAAATGTGAAAGGGATGGGTGCTGGAAATTAAAGAGAGCAATGAAGTAGAATTAAGAACAATTGACAGAAAAGGAAAATGCAGGAAAGTAAATCAAGCTCACAGCAAACTCAATGTAAATTGGCAGAATGTAAATTTGCAGAGAAATAGAAATGTAGAAAAGTAAACCAGCAAGAAGACTTAGATCAATTCTCAAATCTCAAAGAGAAATTAACAATTTCAATGAAATAGTAAAAACAGAAAGGAAGCTAAGAGCTCAATTGCTCTCTCAATCAAAACAGAAAGGAAATTTGCAAAGGAAGGAAAGTGAAACAGAAAGGAAAAGAAAACTCCAATGTGATCTTCAATTCTCAAATTCAACAAGGAAAATTAAAAGAGAGAGAGCTATTCTATCATACTCCTATTGCTCCCTAATGGAGCTAGCCTCCTCCATGAAAATGAGAATGATGCCTTTATATAGGCTTTTTACAAAATAAAATGAAATTGAAATGAAAAACAAATTAAATAAAAATCCTAATTCTAGCTTGTTCTTGTGCCTTTGAGTGATGATGTGGGCTTTGCTTGCTTTGGATTTGAAGAGAAATGGGTTTGGTTGGCCTTGGTTCAATTGGTTTTGAATTGAATTTAAATGGAATTTTGGTTGAATTTTGGCCAATGGGTGTTTGCTCCCAGTAGAGTGCTCTGCTCCTGGTGAGAGCGTAGCATTGTGGCTCATGTCCTTGGCTCTTTGTTGCGTGTCAAGCTTGGGTGCATCAGGATAGCGCTCTACTCTTGGGGAGAGCCTAGCATCATGGCTTGCTTGTGTTGCCTTGTGCGCACCAAGCCCCTTGACTGTGCCAAATTGTGCGTGACATGCTTTCCTGGGCCGTGTCAAACTCGTGCAAGGAATAAGGAAAGTAGCGCTCTGCTCTTGGCAAGAGCGGAGCACTCCTTTTGCTTGGGTGAGGTCCCAAGTTCGAAACTTAGTGGGAGCACTTCTCCATGCTATGTTCCTCATTTTTTTTCTTAGTGAAGCACGACAATGCTCTCCAAGAGAGCGGAGCACAATAATGATGTAGAGCGCTACTTTGCTTTGGAGTGAAGCTCCAGCTTCGAACCTTGGTGGAAGCATTGGCCGGTTTTTTTTTTTTCTTGTTTTTGGCTCTTAATGATGTATTTTACTCGTGCCTCAATTTCATGCCAAATATAGATTTCCATATATTGTTGGAAAGCTCTGAATGTCAGCTTTCCAATGCAACTGAAAGCACATCAATCGGACATCTGTAGCTCAAGTTATAGCCCTTTGAAGGAGGCATGGTCATGCTGTGAGCGCCCAGATTTTAACTTAGCGAAAATTTTGCTTCCAAGCTTATTTTTGCATCACGATAATGCTCTGCTCTTGGCAAGAGCGGAGCATTGTATGCTGATTGCCAATCTCCTTTAAATTGGTCATGGTAAAAGCGTGGCCTAAGCCTCCAAAGTGTGCTTCAACTTCAAAGTGTGTCCCAAAGCTCTTTTTTTCTCCTTTTTAGATTATTTTGTGCTTCTTTGCTTCTTTTTCTTCTTATTTCCTACAAGATTTATAAAATTAAAAGATCAAAGAAATATACCAATTAAGCATAAAAGCATTCAATATTCAAGCACAAATCATAAATTTCTTGTATGAAAAAGCATAGAAAAACATGACATGGTGACATGTCATCAGAAACCATCAGTATTTAACTGATGATGGGTATATGCTACCAAACGCTACATACTCGGCACATGAGTAAAACAACTAAAAGCTAATATCCAAGAAAAAACATATTTTTTTTTTTTGTTTTTTATGGTATTTTCCAACTCGACAATGTAAGGGCTAATTTGTCGCAATATTGAGTTCTATTTAAGAGTTTGACGCTGGCCAATGGCTTGCTGCATACACAAAGCAGAATTCGAACTCCTAACACTTGCTTAAGTGGACTAATGAGCTAACCACTAAACCAACCTAACTTAATTTAAAAGCCTAGGGTTTACCTAATTCAAAATGAAGCAATCATTTTTTTTTTAATTTTTGTGCTTCTTTTTTTTTTTTTTTTGTCATGGGCTAAGCCCAAAAACCCTACCCAAACCCCAACCCAACCCGCCCACCCAATTCCCAAATCCATTCTCTCCCTTACGGAAGTTATGCTGTGAGCCACCGAAGACTTCCTTCCATGACCTCCATGAGAAGATTATGGCTATCTACTTCCGGAATGCTCCAAGATTTGGAATTAAGTTGCAAATCTCTTGTTGAAGTCCGAATCAGTTCTCTCTGCGGGCTTCACTTCAGTATAAAGCTCCACTGCAAAGGTTAAGGATACCTCCAAACAACAATCCGAATGCCGATCCTTTCCCAATACCATCGTCGTTCTCGGAGGGTTGTTCAGCGCCGTCTTCCTCAGTCGCAGGGTCGTCTCCTTCGTCAACCTGGTATCAATTGCCACTGCCGCCTTCAATTGTATGGCACGTTGTTCCTCTTTTATTAAAGCTTAGTTCTTTGTTGATCCTCAAATTTTAATCCAATTGAATTTCGCTTCTGATGATACTGTAAATGTTTGCAGGTGGTTGAGTGCTCTAGTTATGGTGCAATATCCCTATTTCTGCTGCCTTGGCTATTTCATGGGCGAGGAGATTCCCGTTTCTAGGAGTCCAAGTTAATTCCTTTTCCATTAATTGTTCCATTAGCATATCAATGTCTTGAAGAATTGCTTAAATTTCCCCTATTGAACCCTTTGATTTAATTGCTTGTATGAGTTTCAAATTATCAGATTCTATTAGAGTCTTTTCCATCTGGAGATTATTAACTATGATTATGGCTTGTCTAACTGCTGTTGCTTCTGCTACGATACTTGAATTTGCTTGAATTTTCCCTGTAAAGCCTAATACAATTCTTCCTCGGTTATCCCTGACTACCACAGATATTGCACCAGAACCCTTTTCTTTCCTGAATGCTGCATCGACGTTTGCCTTCAGCCAACCAGTTGGAGGAGGTCTCTATCTTACCAGGTTTGTTCTGTTCTCTTTTTCTCTAATCATCGTTCCTGCTTGTTTTTCTTTTAGTCTCCAATAAAGATTTTTCATAATATTTGCTTTTTTTATTGTCCACATTGGATTTATTTCTAGATGTTGAAAAAATTTGTCATTTCTGGTCTTCCATATTTTCCACATCAAGAACCCAAAATTACTGATTCTCTTCTCTTGTTCTTCACCTCCTGCTATTCTAATTTTTCTTATATTTTCCAATAACCAATTCCCAATAGATGTGACTGTCTCTCTAGTTGGAATAGTTTGACATTCAGCCCCAAACCATGTATCTCTTACCCAATCGCATAGCAAGAAAGCATGTTCCATTGTTTCCATTTCTTTAGAACAAACTTGGCAAATTGGTTTTTGTATTATCTTTCTCTTATACAGATTGTGACCCACTGGCAATATATCCTGGCTTGCTCTCCATAGCAGCATTCTGATTTTTGGTGGGACATCCATTTTTCATATTTCTCTCCATAGGTCCCTTTTATCTTCACTTGTTGACGAATTTTCTTGGTTCAATTCTTGACTTGCTGTTTTAGCCACATGATATCCTGTTCTGACTGTGTAACTCACATCCTCTCTCCATGGCCAATACAACCAATCTATTTTGTTTACGACACTAATAGGGGTCTTTAAAATTGCTGTGCTGATCTCGTGGGGAAACATTCCTACAATATTCTTTTCATTCCATCCCTCTCCCTCCATAATCAGATCGTTAAATTTGGTCTCATTACTACTTTCTGCATTCAGAGCCTTGTTCTTTCCGGCAATCCAATTGTCTTTCCAAATGTATACTTTTGACCCATCTCCTATGCTCTACTTGCCTCTTGCTCTAAGAAGCTCTCTTCCATGCAAAATGCTTCTCCAAACCCATGATGCTCCTTTTCCTTTTTTTGCTGTCCAGAAATTGTCTTCTCGAAAGTATAACGATCTTAGAATTTGGACCCAAATCAAATTCGGGTTTTTGACAGCTCTCCAAGCTTGTTTTGCAAGAAAAGCAGTATTTTGTGATTCCAGATCCTTGAAACCCAACCCCCCATCCAACTTACCCTTAGTAATGGATTCCCACTTTTTTCAATGGATACCTCGGTCTCTTCCTGATGCTGCCCACCAGAATTGTGCCACCTTAGCGCATATTCTTCTGCAAAATTATTTTAGAAACTTTATGACGTTCATAGCGTATGATGGTACTGCTTGAATTACCGCTTTGATTAGAGTTTCCTTACCCGCTTGATTTAATAGCTTCTCCTTCCATCCTTCTAATTTATGCATTATTTTCTCTTCAATACTTCAATCCATGCTAAAGCTTTGGTTTGAGATCTTCCCCAAATAGCTGGAAGACCAAGGTACTTTTCAGGTGTCTCCCACGATGCCATGCCTAGTATCTCCTCAATGTCAACCCTTTTCTGAATTGATACATGACTCCCAAAGGTGATACCCGACTTATTCAGATTTATCCTCTGTCCAGACACCTCTGTGTATTCATTCAGCACTGAAATAATTTGATATGCTTCTTCCTCTTTAGCTTCTGCAAAAATAATACAGTCGTCTGCAAACAAAAGATGAGTAATTGTAGGGACTGTAGGAGCAATCTTTAATCCAGTGATGTTGCCTTCATTCTGTGCTTCCTGCATCAAAATAGTAAAAACTTCGACTGCCAAAATGAATAGGTAAGGAGACAAAGGATCACCCTGTCTTAGGCCTCTTTGCGGCTTGATTTTTTTGGACAACTCGTCATTGACCTTAAATTTGTAATTGGCACTTCTCACACATTTCATCACTAATTCCACCCATCTTTCATTAAAACCAAACTTCTTTAATACATTCTCAAGAAAATCACATTCTAATCTATCATACGCTTTATTCATGTCTAACTTGATTGCCATATTATTAGATCCTCTTCTTCCCTTTCTGTTCAGGATATGATATATCTCTTGCACGATCACCACGTTATCTTGTATCAATCTCCCTCCTACAAATGCATTTTGAATTGGTGAAATTATGTCCTCTATTAGTCCTTTCAGCCTCACCAAATCCTTGGTATAATCTTATATATGAAATTACAACAACTAATGGGTCTTAGCTGGTTAAGTCCTTCTGGATTTTTAATTTTCAGGATCAAGACCACTGTGGTTTCACTAATGTATTCCGGCAGTAGTCCACTTCTGAAAAATTCTTTGACAACCTCAAATACCTCCTTCTTGATTACCTCCCAATATTTCTGATAGAATAACCCGTTTAAGCCATCTGGCCCTGGGGCTTTGAGACTCCCCATGCTGAAAACTGCATTCCTTATCTCATCGTCGATACCTCAGAAATCAACCCTCTGTTCATTTCTTCCGTGACCCTCACTGGAATCTTACTTAGGGTGTTGTCATACCTTTGTCTTGTAGTCGAAGTGAACAATGCTTCAAAATACTCTTCAATGTGCCTCATTATTTCTTCCCTCTCCTCCAACCAATAACCTGCTTCATTTTTCAATCTTTCAATGCGGTTTCTCTCTCTTCTCTGGATGGTTGTTGCATGAAAGAAGGATGTGTTCTTATCGCCCCACTTCAACCATTTCAATCTGGATCTCTGGCCCCAAAATTTCTCCTCCTGTTTTCATAATGCTGTTATTTTCTCCTTTAAAGCTTGTACCTAATTCTGCTTTTCTTCGGTGAAATCTGAATCTTGTAACTTTTTCAACTCTTCTTTCAACCTATTTATTTCCTTATCTGCCCATTTAAAAGTAGATTTACTCCACTTTTTCAGTTCTTCCTTGCAATTGTTCATCCTCCTTGTTATCCTTGTCCATTCGTAGCTCTGTGAGACCTCTTTCTCCCACCCCTTCTTAACAATTTTTTCACATTCCTCATTGTCAGCCCAAAATGCCTCAAATTTAAAGCTTTTTCTTATCTTATATACTAACTTTAGGTCCAAGATTAACGAGCTATGATCCGAGCTTATAGCAGGCATAGTTGTAAGTGAAGCATTCTCAAACAAAAGTCTCCATTCCCAATTAACTAATGTCCTATCAATCCTTTCTCTAGTTACAAACCGATTTCTTGGATTACTAAACCAAGTAAATCTACCCCCTTTGAGATCTAAATCCATTAGAAAGTTAGAATCAACAAAACTTCTGAACTCTCTTACTTGGCTATGTGGCTTTGGGTGTAAACTCATCTTCTCCTCTTGAGTTAAAACGTCATTAAAATCTCCTATAAAGAGTTGAGGTTCAACCTTGTTATAATTGGTTGCTGTGATTTCCTTCCATTGCTCTCTCCTCCTGCCAAAATTAGGATTGCCATAAATAAAATTACATACCCATGTATTTCCTTTTCTATCAACAATACGGGCTTTTATGTAGCTATCACACCAAAAGTAAACATCAACATTATATATATTATTCCAAAAGAGACATAGCCCTCCGGACAAACTCCAGGGTTCTATACAAAAAGTATTCTCAAAATGTAGTTTTTTATTTAATTTCATAATAGATTTTTCTTTCGCTCTTGTTTCAATAAGAAAAACTAAAGCTGGCTTGATTTGCTTGCACATTTTGTGCAATTCATAAACTGTCACAGGGGCTGTTACCTCACGACAGTTCCAGCTTATGATACTCATGGCTGAGTTGGGGGCAAGTTTAGGCCCACCTCCTCAGCCATTGAGTCTTCTATGATCTCTTCTTTGTTCTGCTGGTCTTCCTCTATTGGCATTGCTCCAGCTGATCCTGATGATTGCTTGCTTCTTTTACCAGCTTTCCAAACTTGTAGGAAAGCTTTCTCTCCAACCATATTTTCCCTCAGCAATTGTTGCTCGTCCTCCCTTTTTCTTTTTAATTTCAGCTTTTTCTCCATTCCTTGTACAAGTTCTATTTCATATTCTGTAGCCACTACTAATGCTTTGCTATTGTTGGGCTCTAATTCTTCCTCTTCATTTGCAAGTTCAATGTAATAAACACCCCCATCAGCTGCTGTATATATCTGCTTGTTATCCTGTTCTAATTCTTTGTTATTGAGCCTTTTAAGTGGTTGTCCAATAGTGAGATTATTATCTTCTTCTTGTGGCCCAATTCTAAAGAGATGAATATTTTTATTGGGCCTTTGGCAGAAGTCAGCCCATGTACCCTTAATTGCAGATTCCTCTCTTAATACACTTGGCCCACCCATTTCTTTGCCCTTCTCATAGATCCTTTTGCTGCCCTTAACATTTTTATTCTCCTTTACCCAATCCCTAGCATCTCTCTCCATTTCTTCTGTTTCAGTTTCTCTGACAAGCAGATCTTCTAGGATATTCTTCTCCTTTTCCACATCTCTATGATCTTCTTTGTCAGTTCTTCTAGGAGCTTCGGCTATACTGTCCTCTTCTATTCCCCATTCTTTTTCCTGTGCACTGTCAGCTTTACTCTCTACAGTCTCCTGTGTTGACTCACCTCCCTTCCTCCAATCATGTTCTTCACGCGCCACCTCCCTCTGATTCTGCCCTGAGCTACTCTCTTCCTTGCTTACCCTATATTCTTTTGGCTTCAACGCTCTTGCTTGTGCCACTCCCAAACCAGCTGAATACCTTGGTTCATTTGGGTTCCATGTTGACATTGCTGTTGGATTCTTGCATTCCTTCTTGTTATGATCGATAATACTACAGTTCAGAAAATAACTATCCAAGATTCTTTCATACTTAAACTGTATCCATGTTTTTGGTAGTCTGTTCCTGTTCAAATAAAAACCAGTGGGTATGGGTTTTGAAACTGGTATTGCTACTTTAACTCTAAGAAAAATTCTTTCTAGAGTGTCTCCCACCATTGGGTCTTCAGCCTCTACAACTAAACCTAATTTATTCCCAATCTCCTTTGCTGATTCCACATTAATGAACTCTTGGGGAAGTCCATGTATTTGGACCCAGATTTCCAAAAAATCATGTCTAACCTCAGATATGGAATCTCCATGCATCCACATTTGTAAGTTTAGAATATGGCCTCTAACATTCCAAGGCCCTCCTTTTAATATTTGTAACCCTTTCGTCTTGTTCTTGAAGCTGACTAACACTTTGTTTTTGTCTACTTCAGAAATTGACATACCTTCAGGATCTCCTCAGACTTCAATCAGAATATTTTTTATGGTTTTGAAAGCAAGCTCTTTGTTGGTGATCACTTTTCTAACTAGATTCAAGCAGTCTGCCTTGAACTCTTGTTGCGCCGTCTTCTGCAAAAAGATTGTTTTTCCTTCTATGGATTCAAGACCAAAGTTCTCCATTGGACCTGAATAGGCTTTAGGATATAGTTGTTCAAGTATTTGTTGGTTTTGCAATTTGTATGTTGGTGATTTGTGGATGATGGTGGATATTGTGTAAGGATGAATGTGTTAGTTGAATATGTGTAATGGTGGATATTGTACAGAAAAGATTAGGTTAGATTTTACTAGAAGAATTACCGAGGATTTGTATAATATACTGGATAAGTCAAAAGATTTGCTTGTGTGATATTTGATTAAGTGTGAACAAGAAGAACCATATGTTCTTAGAAAACTCTCCTATCCTGAGAGAAACATTCTCCTAGAGAGACAGGTGTTGCGGGTGCGCTAACCCAAATGAGTCTCATCTACTTTTTGTGCTTCTTATGATATAGTGTCTAACACCATAAATAACACTTTTGGACCAGGTTTCTTCGTTTTTTTTTTTGGACAGTGACCAAATTTCTTCATTTATGTAGATATAGATTGTTATGATATTAGCCCAAATAGGCCCAATTGAGAGAAGTAAACTTATTATATTCAATTGAATTTTGATTAAACTTCAGTTAAACTTACTAGACCAAAAAAAAAAAATACTTGTTAAACTTTTAAACATTTAAACCTCTAATTCTAATTCTACCGGTTCGATAATTGATTTTCAGAACCTTAAAAAATAGATTGTGAATATATATCTTCTTAAATGTTCAATTCTTTTTCTTTTGAAACAAAAGTTGATATAAGCTAAAGAAAGGATTAAACTTAGGTTTAGTTTGGTAAAACTTTTATTTTTCTAAAAGAAAATTATGAAAACTAATTTTTAAAAGTTAATAACATCTATTTGCTAAATTAAATTAAAAATAACCTTTAATAAGCATAAACAATAAGTGCGTTTGCTAAAATAATTTTTAAAATTTTTAAACTACTATAATAGACATTAGATGCTTTTAAATTTAAAAATACTATAATAACTTCTAAAATTTAAATATTAATTAATGTATGAAATTATATCAGACCTTTTAATTTTAATAAAAACAAACCAACTTCAAAACATCCTCTTTAAGTACTTTCAAAAACACCTCTAACTCTTAAAAACGATAAACACACATACATAAATTTTTTGATTTGCCAAATACAAAATAAAGTGTTTGTGCTTTTAAAAAACAAACACCTCTTTAAAAAATTTACCAAATCAAACTTTAGTTTTTTTTTTTTTTTGTGCAAAAACCCAAAATATAATTAGTTAATGGTGTAAATGAATTTTATTTGATGTTTTGTTATACTTACAGTGCAATAAAATTAAACTAACTAAATCTTCCTGCACAAATGTGGTTAATGTTCAACTGTTGATCCAAATTTGGAAGGAAAACGTTTTCTAAGTTGCTGCCACATCAACTGCTAGTTGCTAGTTATAATAGAAAGCTATTCTTTTCAGCAGTTAATAAGCAATCATACAGGAAGAGGATAGCATCTAACCAAAAATTTCAATCACTATACTATGTTCCAAATTCCAGAATACATATATGATGATAACCAACCAAACCAAATTATTTCCATTTGCCTCCTCTCAAGATTGTTGTAACTAATGTACATTTTCATAAACTAAAGCCGCTGGACTGCCAAGTACTCAATGTTTCAACCAGCCAGGAGTTTCTTGATTCCAGATTTCTGGTCGGCGCTGAGCCGACTTGGGAACTTGATGTTGAATTTGATCCTCAAGTTTCCTTTCTTTGACGGATCCTTTGGAAGCGGCATCCCTTCCCTTGGGACGACCTCCTCATAATCTGGATGGATGACACTGTTGATGGGTATTGTTAAGTTTCTACCATCCAACGTCGTAAGGTTTACCATGTATCCGGTTAGAGCCTCCACAAGAGAAATCTTCTGAGTTGTGATCAGATCATTTCCTTCACGGGTGAAGACGCTGTGTGGTTTCTCATCGATAATGAAAACAAGGTCTGCAGGCGTTACATTTGGTTGTTCGTTTCCTTTCTCCGGGAAGGTGATCTTTGTTCCCTTCTTCCAACCAGGCTTGACATTAATTGTCAAGATCTCCTCCACTGGCATGGTTTTGCTGCACTCACAAGGAAAGCAAAAAAAAAGTCATCAGTAATCAACTCAAGTCAGAAGAAATAAGATTATGAAAATTGACTCGGAACAAAAAGGGAAAGACAAAGTATAATATTTCATAAGATGCTCCAATATTTTCAGTAGGTAAAATAATAACTAAACATCACAGTCACATATCCATCAAAGCAATATGCCATACCAGTTAGATTGGGAGGAGATTTGGAAGATCATATGTGCAATATACAAGATCAAGTCAAATGAAAAACATTGTTACAACAGATAGTGCCTCGAAAACTATGAAGCATGGATACTAAAACAAACAATGATATAGACACAACACGGGGAACACACACATACGAGTGTCAATGGAGTGCCCTGTCCAAAATATGTCGAACACATAGACACAGCAACTCAAGGAAGTGTTTGTGCTACATGGTTTAAAAATATATCCCACAAAATCTGGTTCTTAAGAGTATAGGTAATGAATATAGAAATTGTAATGCACCATGAACTTAATAAAGCTTTAAACAAGTATAACATTAGATGATAGCATGTTTGGTAGTTTCAATTCCAACAAAAACTATATATGTAATTATGTCATATTCAATCGGAATTGAACTCCAGCACATCTTGCAAGTTCTAGATTATAAACTACTAATAACTAGAGCTCATGCATTTCCACAAGAAGAGATCATATTTTCACAACCAGGTAAGCTATCTAAATTTACCATACGACGGTTAAACTACATGCAATTATACAAACCAATGTAGAAAATCTATAACGCCAAGAAGACTTCAATAGTCCTAGTATGATAGCTACTGCAACCCAGAAAACAATACAAATACTATATGCAGAAACCACCAACTTAGCTCCAAGTCAAATGTTCAAAGTTAAAAAAGGGGCAGCCTGGTGCACACGCACATGCATCCTGCACTACACAGGATCTGGGAAAGAGCTGCAGAAGAAGGGTGTAATGTAGGCTGCCTAAAGCCCTAACCTAATAAATGCAGCAGTTGCTTATTCCACAGCTTAACAGGGAATAATGTACTGTTATTGTGGCACATTTAAATAATTACTAGAACCTTCATTATCTTTTCTTCTCTATATTTTTTTTTTCCGATTAAAAATATGATCCAGTTTCTTGAAGTCTTCAACACCGGTGGTTGCTCAACATAAACCTCTTGAATAAAACCATTTAGAAAAGCACTTTACATCAAGTGCTCGTTTATCAAGCATCCTAGAAACTTGATGATATAGTGGAAATCTCTAGCATCCTAGAAACTTGATGATATAGTGGAGATCTCTGACACCTTGGTAGGGGTGGAAATGGACCGAGCCAAGCCGAGCTTTAACTTTGACAAGCCTGGTCCATGTAAATAGATGGCTCAAGCCTAGGCCTATTACCTCTCATAGGCTTTATTTCAAGCTCGAGCCCAGCCTGTTTAAAGCCCAACAAGCCCACGAGCCTTTTGAAAAGCTTGTTTCGTGAATTATAACTCAAAACAATAAACTTAGAAATTCTAAATTGATATTAAATGCATTCCAAAATTTATAATTCATAATTTGTAAAGCATAATTCATTTATATATCAATCGTTTTAGTCATATATCATAACTATACTTACAATCCATCAACTTTTTCTTTGAACAAAAAGGCTACAATTGGTGAGGAGAACTGGATGCATGCGAAGAGTTTATTTCTAATCTTATGCAGAGTGAATTTGAAATGTCTATGATGGGAGAACTCAACTTGGTAAATTTGATGCTAAGGCTAATGAAGGAATCCTTTTAGGTTATTCATTACCTAGCAAAGTACTTTATTTAACAAAGAAAGAAATGGCACATAGCAACATACACAAGACAGATTCTAGATCAATATAAGCTAGAAATAGTGTTGGGCATATTATATCCCACGTTCCTAAGTCATCAAACCAAAACACATGAAAGCCATAAAAACCACACCTGAGAAAACAAAAAGCCAAACAAAGGGACAAATAAATAATGAAGAGTACACAGTTCAGCACTTAAAAAAGAGTATCCACACAACAGATCCAACCGGAAGAATTAGTTGAATTGTATATTGTACACAAATTACTTGGTACATATCAGATACAAACAGCAGCCATAAGAGCATCTTGTTAATGAATAAATTAACCAAACAAGGAGCCAGAAAAAGCAAGTCATGCTATAAGGCCAATTAGTTTCTAATCAAAAGTAAAAACCCAACAACGAACTCAATTACTTGTGTCTACTATCGAGTACTATCATAAGAAAGTAGTAACCAAGCAAACAACTAGCACCAAATGTAGCATTATTAGAATGAAAGCTACTAGATGCAAGATCAAAAACTCACCCACTAGCATCAATAATTTCCCTGGAGATCTTCATCTTCTTAGTGGTGCCTTTATATATGTCCTCAAGGGTGCAGGGAAGCCTGTTCTCAATAGGGGGAGCCTTGCGTGGACCACCTTGACTCATGTGCACCCCTGCTCCACCACCTCCTTCACCAAAAGATGCAAACATGTCATCACCAAACATCCCATTAGGGAACCTTGATCTCATGCCACCGCCACTGCTCCTTCCCATGCCACCAAAGGGGCTTGAAAACCCAAAAAACTCAGCAAAAATGTCATCGGCGTTTCGAGGATTGAACCGAAACGACCCCGGCATGTCACCGGTGGAAAAGAAGGTGGATCCACCGCCACCAGAACCAGCATCAGGTGGTGGAACCTGACCCTTCAAACCTTCTTCCCCATATTGGTCATAGATTGCTCTCTTCTGAGGATCACTCAGCACCTACCCAGATGAAAAAAAATCATTTGGGGTTGATTGAATACAGAAAAAATTGAGATTTTGAAATACCCATTGATAAAGAAATAAACTAAAGCTTACATCATATGCTTCGGAGATTTGCTTGAACTTGGCTTCAGCTTCTTTTTTGTTGTTGGGGTTCTTGTCGGGGTGCCATTTCATGGCGAGCTTTCTGTAAGCTTTCTTGAGGTCATCTTCGGTGGCATTTCTATCAACCTGCAAGACCTTGTAATAGTCCACGCCCATGTTCGGTGGCGGTTGATGTTCTTCTCTCTTTCTCCTCTTCGATTTGTCTTCCTCTTTCTTTCTTTCTTTCTTTCTTCTTCCTCTGTTTTTCCTGCGGTAGGGGGATTCAGAGCACTTGGTTTCCGCGTGGGTTTATGGGTATGGTGGCATTTCAGGGAGGTGTTCGAAGTATGGTTCGATTGTTTGAGAATGCTGTGGAATGTTCTAGAAATCTGAAATCCACAAGTTTTACTGTTCAATTTTAATTATTTTCATTTGTTAGTTAATTATTGAAGAATTTTCACAAAATCAATTTTGATGTTTTTTTTACTGTGGAAACTTAGGTGCTAATTTGACTGATTTGACTAAACTTTAGAGAATCATTAAATAATTTGACTGATTTGACTAAACTTTTATTTAACAGTTCTCAACTATCAACTTCACATGAAATCGACTTCACCTGAATTTTCACAAGCTTTTTTACACAGTTGTAGATATTAAATCGAAGTCAAATGTATATTATTACTTTATTACGAGTCTTACCGTTGTAGATAAAAGGAAGCTCCTTGTATGGTCTAGACTATAATCTTTTTTTTTAACGGAATTAAATTTTAAAGTTGTTCTTAATTTTTAAATAGCCTTTTTTAAATTTTTAATATTTTAAAATTATTTTAATATTATCTTTTAATAAAGTTAACAATAACATAATATTAAGATAATTTTAAAATATTAGATCTGTAAATAAGACAAAAATATTAAAAATAAAAATAATATTATTTTTAAAAAAATTATCAAATTAATTAAAATAATAATAAATTTTAATAAAAAAATATGATACATATACGTTAAAATATAAATGATATTTTTTATTTTTAATATACCAATTTTTTTAATATTTAATTAAATTTTATTTTATTTTTAATTTTAAAATAAATTTTATTTTTATTTTTTAATAATATCAATTTTTTATAATATATAATTATTTAATTATTTTTAATTATATTTAAATAAATTACTCTTATTTATATCAATTAATTTATTCTAAATAAATTTATTTTTTAATTTTATTCTTAATCACACTATTTTTATTTTAAATAAATTTATTTTTGATTAAAAATAAAATTTAATTTTAATTTTAATTTTCTATACATAATCAAAATGTGCTAAACGTTTATGCTAACGGTAGATATTGTAATAATTTTGAACAAGCACTTGAACGTCACAGAAAAATGAGCATTTTGAGAGAGAAGAGGAGACGGAGAGCGGTCATGCATTATAAAAAGATCAAAGAAAAGAAAAAGAATGATATCAAATATGAAGCAGGAAAGTCTGAAACTGCCTTCTATTACAAAACAATAAAGAATCCAATGATGAAAAGGATCAAAGTTTTAGTAATGACTACAAAGTAATGAGCCTAAGTAATTAACAATAAGGAATTTGGTCAATGAATGAAGCATCAAAGAATGACTAGGAACAACTAAACTACCACTAACAAGGAATTTGGTGAATGAACCACCTAATAATTCGAACCGGAAGCTTCACAAGACTCACTGCCAAATTGGCCAATCCGGTGCAGCAGATGCAGCATGGGCACAAACAACTCAGTATTGTTCTGCATTACATACATTCCAATCAAGAAAAACAAATTAAATAAAAACGACACATGTTTTCTGTGTTTAATTTAATTAAATTTAATTGAATAATGAATATAAAACAGAGATATTTACATACCCAAGAACCCAGATAATCGCACCAAGAACAGACAAAACCAAGGCCAATAGAGCAAAGGGTAATCCGATCAAGAAACCCAATGGCCTGCATTGGCATCCATCTTCATCGTAATCTCCCATCTTAATTGGATTATGTGAATAAGAAGAAGAATCAGAGAAGTGGAAATTGACTTTATATAAGGCACAAAGCGTGTTGTGTTGAATTTTTTTGGTGCACCAAAACGGGTTGATTTTTTCTAAACAAGAAGCATGATATATAATAGGCAATACCATGACGCAGACACCGCCTATATATATAAACAATTTAATTGTTGTCTAGGGAAAACATGACTGAAATGCCCTCATTCCCAAATCTTATATATTTATCTTATTATATACCTTAAATCATATCTAATCCAATTTATGGGAAAAGATTGAAGGCTAACGATTTTAATTTATATTGATTTATATACCTTAAATTAATTTTTCATCCCATGAAATATAAAAGCCTTTCACCGTTTTGATAAAATATAACTAATTATTGGTTAAAGGAAAAATTGATTCTCTCGGCAGGTGGAAATATAATGGAAGGAGATTTTTTTTTTACGATATTTTTTTTTTTTGGTAATAATACGGGGCACTAGCCCAAAAGCAAAAGACTACACAAAAACAATACGAGAGATAGATACTCCCGTTAAATCATCAATAAGCAAGGTCTGAAGACCTAAAGGAGGCAAGTTTATAAAACTGTAACCTGGTGATTGACTCTGAAATCTGAATACTTCTAGCTAGTCAGTTTGCACACCTATTTGCCTCCCTATAAACATGTCTAAATATAATTCGGCAAGTTAAAAACTAATTTATCGCGATATTGAACTTCATTTAAAGACTTGCTTCTGGCTAATGGATTGCTGTATGTACAAGATGAGATTCAATTTGTTATTAATAATACTAAAGAGATAATATCTTAAAATTATTTTATTTAGTTTAATATTTATAATTATAAATTTATTATATTTAAATATTTAATTATTTTAACGGTAACTAAAAATTATAAAATAAAATAAGGCATAATTAATAAAGAAATATAAAATAAAATAATTTTAGACTTTTTTAAATTAATTTTTTATTTTTTAAATTTTTTTTTGTAATTTTCGCTATACGGTGACAGAAAATTTTGACCGTAAAAACAAAATATATATAACATAATAATAATTTTTATAATAAAATTATTATGTGTATGTAAAACCAGTTATTAAATTATCTATTAACTATTATATATTTGTGTATAAATATATATATTGTTTAACACATTTTAATGTATATTTTGTATTTTAATATATATTCTATACTGTTAGTTCTTTTATATATATATATTAATTTCAAAATATCTAATTTACAAATTAAAACACAAAAATAATAATTAAATAATTTTTTAAATTTTATATTTTAAAAAAATTGAGTAATATTTTTTTAACAATACAATTAAAATATTTCTTTTTTTATATATATCATTAAACAATTATTTAAAAATTTATTTTTTATACCATTAAAATTTAAAAATCAACTCTTGTTGATATTTATAATTAAAAAAATTCTTTCAATTAATATAGTTGGTACAAAAAAAATTAAAATTAATTTTTTTAAAAAAATAAATAATATTTTTTTGAGTTAATTTAAAAGAATATTAATTTTATTTAAATTAAAAATTAATTATTTTAATAAATATCTAATATAAAATGTTTAAATTAACTATTAAATATTAAAAATTACCATAGTATGTGCCTATGTGGTGATAACTTTCTGTTCTATCATTCTCGAATTTGATGAGTTTAATAATAATAATTTTAAAATTTAGATTCTCTAAATTTTAAATTTTATTATAGAGAATAAAATATAATTTTTTATTATTTATTTCATAAATAGAATTAAAAAAATATAAAAAAATTATTTAAAAATAAAAATATTTTATTTTATTTTTAAAATAAAAATTTAAAATTTAAAAAATCCAAATTCTTAATTTTGATAGTAATCATAGTATGTTGTTGGTGGAGGTTAATATTGGTAATTCGCAATGCAATTTCCTCCTATGTTTCTCTTAATGGAACTCGTTGTTAGTTGGCTACCGTCTGCTGACATTGACTGGCTTCATTCTTAATGAGTTAGTACTTAGTACATTCACATTCACGCGTTTCCACAATAATCATTTCGATTTCCTCATTTGCGCATGTCTCTCTTGACGGTGAAATGGTGGGTTAATACTTAACAGTGAAATTAATTTCTAATGATGATTTTTTTAATTTATATTTAAAAGATTTTATTAATTAAATTAATTATTTAAAAATTATAAATTAATTATTTTTATTTTTTAATCATTAAACCAACGCTTTTTATTAGTAATTGATAATATAAAATATTAATTTACATACATAATATCTAGTATATTTAATTACTATCCGTTAACATTTTATATTATCAATTATTATTATAAACTATTAATTGAATAACCAAATAACAAAAATAATTAATTTATAATATTTAAAAAATTAATTTAATTGATAAAAATTTTTTAAAAATAATTTAAAAAATACTCATCTATTTGATTATTAATCCGTAAAGTGAATATATTTGACTTAAACACCACCACTAATATCATCATAAACTATGTATATTAAAAGATTTAGATATTTGTTAGGATTATTGTTAGTATAAATCTTTAGTTTTTTCTAATAAATAAGATAAAATATATTTTTTCTTAAAATTTATTAAAATATTTTAAAAATATTCATAAATTTTATTTTATTTTAGTCTTGTCTAAAAAAAATTTATTTGCATAAATAATTTTTTTAAATTAGGACTAATCAAATTATAATATATAATAAATATATTTGATTTGTTTGTATTAAAGATTATTCTTATAAAATTATACCTGTATTTGATTATATTTTTTTTAAAAATTAGTCGTTAGAAGTAAATTTGATGTAAATAAAAAATTTTTAAGATAAAATTAAAATACTTAAAAATATTTTAAAAATTTTTATCGAACTTAAAAAAAACTTTACCCTAATAAATATATTCAAAAACTTATATTTTGAAGTTTTTTCATAAAAAATTATCAATTAAGCAGTAACCTTAACAATAACAACAAACTCCTATACTAAACTATCACCACGTAGCAATCAATGTGTATCATTACTAGTCAAAGCAGGTTTTAATGGCATGTGATGTCATCTACACATTCTCCTCACTTGATCAGGTCATTTCCCTATAGCCTTGTTTTCATGTTTCTTTTTTGGTGAGTGGTCTTACTTTCATGTATGTTTAGTCGAACTCCAAAATCTTTGTTTTTAGTGGTGAGCGGAATGTATTACCTCTAGACGGCAAAGAGAGACAAATATCATGTGAGCTACAGTTCATTGGTAAAAATAAATGTATTATGTTATGTCTACCATAGTAAACTCGTTGATTTGTATTTGGTCATCACCTCCTCCATTTTTTATTTTCAACAAGTAAAAAATGGGCTCACCCGACGATGATTTTCAATTTCCAATACGTAAATCATGGTCCAAGCCCACATATATGAGAACCAAAATTAGTTGTTTTTGGTAACCACTCCTAACCCAAAGAAAGTTCTATAACTTTAAGGTGTAGTGGCTAAGTGAGGAAGAGTGGGGTTCTGAGGTTTTTATGTTTGGGCTCTGGCCCTTGACCTGCTCGCAGGCCCCAACCATATATACTTTTACCCAAGACCAAAAATTTTTAAATTTTCAAAAGAATATATAATGAAAGGTGATTTCTTCCAAATCTAAAGTAATTGTAAGGGTTATTTACCCTTGATTAAGTGTCACTATCACAGTCATTGATCAACACAAACATTCAAACGTTCATTAATTGATGAGTTTAAATAGTCAAACTTTTTAGTATTTTCATAATGAACCTATAACATAAATATACTATATTGTATTGTATGAATAGTTATTGTATATAGATATTGTATAATATATAGGAGGACATTTGCAATTATAATTTCTAATCTCTAAATTGATTTCTAAAAAAAAAAAAAAAACTCTCCATATGTTTCTCAAGTTCAACATGCATCTCTGAGAAAAGGAACACGTATAGCCTCCACTGACCCAACCCTCTTTCGTTTTTTAGCCTTCGTTGTATGTTATACAACACATTATTCAACCCCAGGTTCATTTAACAAGCATTAATTCCTTCGAGTTACAGGAGTCATTACTAGAGCTCCGTTTCCCTCGACTAGGTTCCGACGTCGACTTAGGCACATACCCAACCATTTTCTGTTTTTATTCTTCACTTCAACCACAGGTTCATTCTGTTATTTGTAGTTACAGGAGCCATTACTAGAACTCTGTTTCCATCGGCTAGGTACCGGCGTCGACTTAGGTGAGGCCGAAGGCTGACTTTTGTGTGACTCCGGTTGTGAATTTTGTGAACCTAGTAGATTAACCTCTGCTCATGAACAAACTATTGCAGGTGGAAGGCGGTTTACCATCCCCATTTTTCAGCCGGCTTCGAATCACGTGCGGGTGTTTAATTAAGGTTGTCTCTCTCTCTACAAGTTTAGTTTTTTACTCATTGGAGCTCAAGCTTTGGTTGTCATCAAGGTATCTCCGATTCAAATTTTTTTATTAATTGAGGTTAGTTTAATTTTAATGGAGGTCTCTGTCTTTTCAACATTTCTCTTTTTATGGTGTTGGGTTGATGTTCTGGAATTAGAATTTTAAGTCACATTTGCCAGTTGTATTCTGTGGCTAGGTTTAGAGCATTGAAATTAAAATGTTATACTAGACTCTTAAACGTTATACTGATTCTGATAATGATTTGGGTGATGATTTCGATTATGAACTGAACGCACACGATGATGTTGAAGATGATGATGTTGATTCGTTGGATTTTACTAGAAAGAGTAAACAAGATTGTGGTGTAAAAAGAATAGCAGATTTAATGGTAGAGGATATTTGGAACCTGGAGTTTAGGACAGAGGATGAAACTTGCCAATTTTATAACGCTTATGCTTGTTGGCATGGCTTTGTAATGAGGAAGGATAACGTTGTGAAGGATAAGGAAGGTAAAATCATTTGCAGGCAACTTGTTTGCAATAAAGAGGGCTGGAGGAATATGAGGTATCTTGATTTGGATAATAGATCAAGGGTGGCAAGGTCACTCATGCGAACCAAGTGTCCAGCTCAGCTTAAGGTCAAGGTTGACTACGGCTGTGGTAAATGGAAGGTATCATGTTTTGTGGAATCTCACAACCACGATTTGACGCCCTCCAATTTGCGCATCTCGTTCCAGCCAATCATCGTCTCACTGTTACTGATAAAGTCCAAGTGAAAAATCTTCATAATTTGGTGTTAAAACGTGCCATATTATGGGATATATTGTATTCCAGAAGGGTGGATATTGTCATACTAGCTTCACACGCAAAGATTTGTACAACCATATTGATCGTTATCGTAGATCAAAATTAAAAAATGGGGATGCCAATACAGCAATAAACTATTTGATTGGAAAGTCAAACAATGATCTGCTGTTCTTTGGGAAGTATACGTTCACTAGTGACCATAGACTTGAGCATATATTTTGGGCAGACGGGCAACCAATTGTCGACTATCACTGCTTTGGAGATATTATTGCCTTTGATTCAACGTACAAGAAGAATAAATACAACAAACCTTTGGTTATTTTCTCCGGATGCAATCATCATGGGTAGACTGTTATTTTCGGCTTTGGTCTACTATCGAACGAAACGACAGATACGTATAAGTGGTTGTTGGAAACATTTGTTGAAGCAATGGGTGGGAAACATCCTAAAGCAGTTATAACCGATGGAGACCTTGCCATGCGAGATGCAATCAAGAATGTTCTTCCTGATACGACCCATCGGTTATGCGGGTGGCATCTTCAGAGAAATGCACGTGAAAATATAAAGAATCCTAATTTCCGGGATTTTTACTGTGTTGGAGGATAACCCAACTTAACCTTTATATAGTCAGGCCTGCAATAACCCACACATTCATTGAATATTACTAGATCATAATGAAAAATAAACGTTGTGAAGTTTGGTGATGTACTAGATTAATGAAGACACTAGTCGGGTGTCAATTATCTATTGTGGTGGCTAGATGATTACTGTTAGGGGAGTCCAATAGAAATCTGTAATTTTTTTTAATTTTTATGCTTGAGACTTTTACAGACTTGCCAACCATTGAATTATAACATGATTGCAATGTTACGCTTCCATGTTAGGAGATTGAAATTTATTATTCCTGAAATTTGGACAAGTTACTCCAAGATAATAGCAATTTTATGCTATTTAAATTATGGACAAACTAGTATAACTAACCCACAAGTCACAATCATAGACCATATCATGTACATGGATCTATATGTAGAACAAGAACACGTCAGTATATACATAATCAAATTCCAATACTGAGTTTTTGTCAATGAAAGTTTATTTCAGGAAACTGCAACACCAGTTTTTTTATCTTTTCTTTTCTCTCAATTTTGCATTTACATTATAGAAGAAAAAATCACAGACTTTCATAGATAACTAATTTGCCTCGAACTATCTCCAAACAAAGAATCATCAATGATCTTTCGTCATCCTGCACCAATTTAATAACAAAGTCATACTGTAATCTTCGATAAACAGAACAAACATGAAAGTTAATGTTAAGTTATTAAACCTTTTAGAGGTGCTTGTGATTCTGGTTTTCTTCTTTTCATCCGTCTTTGATGACGAAACCTCCTTCTCTCTTGCAGCTGCTTCTATCTTCATTTTCTTCAACTCTACTTCCATGGCTTCTATCAGTCCATCACCTTTCATTGCAAGCATCTGAAATAAACAACATCTAAAATCTTTAGTTCAATATCAGAAGGATGCTTATGTGACAAGGCATTAATTAATGGCTATCAACACTACCTTAATTTCTTCATCTTTGGCTTGCAAGTTACTGTCTTCAACTTCACAAGACTTCCTCAGATTCACGACTTCTTTTTGAAACTTATCATACAAAAAACCTGAGACCACTTCTTCAATGCCAAAATCATTTGAATTACTTGCGTTACTTGATAATTGCTTTAAGCCCTTGACACAACAGTTAATGCTTTTTCTCTTCTCTAGGTTTACTATTCTTTCCTCTAGATCTGTCATCATGTTCTCCAATTCTTTTTTTCTCAAATATTCTTCATCATCATTCGGCTTGTTGTCACCCAATGCCCTTGTTTGCTCCACGCCTCTGAGTCTTACAATGTGGTCATCAACCCACATAAAGAATTTGTAATGTGGTTGTTTCACCTAAATCGAATTGAACACAATGAATATATGTTGGTACAAAACACTCCCATTCAATCTAATATACATATATCACTGTAATTAATCCCTAAACTCAAATTCTTAAAAATCCTTTCTAATTTTTAAACTAGTTTTGATATTAGATCAGGTTCGATGTCAAATCATTTCAAAATTAATTTATTTATCTAATTAGATTTATTTCCAATAAATAAAATTTTTTCCAACCTCAATTATTTTTCAAAATTAACCAGCTCCAATATTAAGTCATCTACAAGATCAACCCAATTCAACATCAAACTGCTTACGAAATCAAATCATTTTGCATATCCAATTCTCAGAAAATTTTCAACATTGCAAAATCACATCCACAACAACTTGACCCAGGAAAAATCAACAAAATCCAGAGTTTAAACCTCCAATCTAATAAATCATAATTTAACCCAATTTTAGCTTAAACTTAGTATGCATACATGAAGAATTGCGATCTTACCTTTAATAATGGGCATCCAAAACATAGTCTATTCGGGTTATTTGTCTTTGACATGTAAAAGATGGCATATTTTCTGCAGAAGCATCTTGGAGACACACCATCTTTCACATTCTCAGGTTGCAGCGAATTTAGGGTTGCATATCCAACTTTGAGTTTGTGTTGTCCGCCGTCTCCACCTCTGCTTCGTCTCGTGCTTGAGGAGCATGTATCACTGGCCATCAATCTAACTAACACCAACATAAACAACTATGATCAACTACTGAATTCGAAATTAAACTAGTCTTCTTCCACGAACAGTGATTATAGAAAGTGAGTAATAGAACAAATAACGCAAAATTGGAAGTGAAATTTAAAAAAAATACAAACGCATGAGCTAGAAGAATAAGCAGTAGGCCTTACAAGGATATTTGGAGAGGGTTTTACAGTCGGGTGGCCGGATCCTAGCCGGAGAGGGAATAAGTTAGGGTATTCAAGGGAATCGAAAAAACTTAACCCTGCCGGTGAGGCACCGAATAAAAAATACAAATGCATGAGTTAGAAGAAAAAGCAGTAGGCAAGGTCTTCAAGAGATTCGGAGAAGAGGAACCCTGCCGGTGAGTCACCGAAGAATACTAACGCATGAGGTAGAAGAAGAAGCAATGGGCCTTCCAAGGAGGGTTTTGCTTGGACGAATTCACCCCTAATTTTTTAATTTTGAAACATTTGGTAAAAAAATAACTATTTGCACATTCTACCATTCATATTGGAGTACATATACGTTAGGTGGTATAATGTAAATAAAATAGAATACAATGCAGTGTGAAAACATTTAATGAATCAATTAATGAACTTTTAAAAATTTTACTTGATCAACAGCTGTGATAGTGACACCTAATCAAGGGTAAATAACCCTTACAATTACTTTTGGTTTGGAAGAAATTACCATAATTAAATAGATCTCTAAAAAATTTTGAGTTGGATATTTTTGTCTTCTAAAATTTTTTTTACATTGATGTTGATGTTTCTTAATTTTATAAAAGTAAGATATATAGGTTATTCTGTTGCACCTTTAAAAATTTATTTGTCCAAATAAAAATGAATCTGATTAAAATATGGACTTATATATATTTACTAACAACGAGTCTAATTAAGATATAGACTTATATGTATTACTTTTATAAAATTCAGAAACTTCAACTTAATAAAAATTTTTTGGGAACAAAAATGTCCGACGCAAAATTTCTTAGAGACCTATTTGAGTATATACTCTTTTGAATAAAACCAATCGATTCAACCAACTTAGGTTGGTCTATAGTAATTAGCTCACTAGTTTGTTTAAATAAGTGTCGTAGGTTCAATCTCACTTTGTACATGCAATAACTCATTGGGCAGCAAAAAACTTTAAACAGAACTCAGATTCACAATGAATTAATCTTTAACCTGCGGGATTAGGAATAGCGCAGAAAACAAAAAAGAAATCAATTCATTTGTGTTCCTTTTTGGCTAAGGAACTAATTAATTTTTTTCAATAAGCAATCGATCATAAAATTAATGGATAAGTAAATGTTGAAAAAACAAAAAGAAAAATTTAAAAGAGAAGATAAATATTATTTGCTGATTATTAACTTAAAATAGTTGGTTTCCGCTCTTTTTTCTATTATTGCTAGGCCGATTTCACAATAGCATTTTTTTTGTGACTAAATAGAAAAGAAAGAAAAAAATAGAGATAAAGCCAAATTAATTGGCTAGATTCATATCTAAATCTATTAGATGTTGAAACTCACTCCATGGTTGGCTCCAATTCGAGTAAATGTCCGTGCCAGAAACAGCTGTTTTAGCCATACAATCTGCAACACTATTTGCATTCCTCTGAACTAAAATAATAGAGACTCTCCAATTCCAATTCATAACTTCCTGTATATGCTTTGCCAAATCCCATTCCGGAATATCCTTACCAAGCATTCTTTGGTTTACCAAGAAAAGAGCTTCTAAGCAGTCTGTTTCACAAATAACCTCACGAAATTCACTCTCCCAAGCAAGGAGTAAACCTCTCCAAATTGCATACAATTCAGCAAAAAAGAATACTGCACACTTTGACTTTTCCAGTGCAACCTTTCAACCAACATCCATCACGATTGCGAATGATACAACCAAAACCAGCATAGCCAAAAGGAGCAAAACAACTAGCATCACAGTTCAATTTAACAGAATGAATTGGAGGTGGAACCCAATGCAAACAAAGCGAAGGAGGAGACAAAGATTGATGCATAGCAAAAATAGTGTGAAACTCCCTTACTGAACTACGAATCAAACTCACCACTTTACTAGCACTCCAAGAATTATCTATATTAAATAAGTCATGATTTCTGCTTCTCCAAATTCACCAGATGGTCGAAAAGAAAAGAAAAACATCTCCACTCCTTGCACCTCTGTAGAGCCAATCACGTAAATCCGAGTTATCTGAATACAGGCCTAAAAGGTTCCAGACCTCCTTGGCACTAGGGCACTCCCAAAGACAATGAAGAATGGATTCAGAACCATTCTGACACTGATGACAGGTGCTAGATAAAGCTAAGCCACAACCCAAATGAAACTCTGCCGTAGGAATAGCATTATGAAGACTGAGCCAAATCAAAAACTTGTACGTCTCAGGAATATGCAGTCGCCATACCCACAACCAATTATCATGCTCATTCCAATCAAACTTTCTTTTGGCTAGCCAACTGTACCCACTCCTAGTTGAGTAGAGTCTAGAAGATGCCATACCCCACGACCAACTCGAACTCTCTCCAGCATTCAAATCCGGATTATAAGCATTCAAATGCTGTTTGACATCTTCTGGAATGATAGAGAAATATCATGGAGATTCCATTGACCATCTTTCTAAACGTCTCTAATAGTTAAATCAGAATCAGATATATGTATAAAAGGGGCATCTTGAGCAATTGGGCCCTCAATACTCCAATTGCCAAACCAAAAATATTGATCAAGTGACCCAACGCACCAAGAGAAGGCATTCTTAAGAGCACCAAAAGCCTTGGAGATACTCTTCCAAACATGAGAAGCGTTACAAGGGACAGGGCCATCTAAAACTCCCTCATTCCTCAGATACTTCGCCCTCAATAGAGCAACCCAAGGCTTATCCTGACAATGAAAAGTTACCAAATCAATTTACCAAGTAAATATATATTAACACACGCAGGATCTCTAACACCCAGGCCACCAAATTTCTTTGGAGTGATCAGGGTCCTCCAATTATCAAGAGAAAGACCTCTACCATCAACTTGACCATTCCAAAGGAACTGTCTCATCATAGAAGATAATTTATTGCAAACCCAATTTGGAAAAAAAGATACCTGCATATGATAGACAGGAATGGATGCTGCAACAGAATTGATCAGGCAAAGTCTCCCTGCTTTATTTAGAAGCCTTCCTTTCCAGTTAGCTATACTTCCCCAACCTTTTCAATCACCGAATGAAAAGAAGCCCTACTGGTACGTGAATGATTAAGGTTAACTCCAAGATATCTTCCTAAGTTCAAAGCAAAACGTATTGAAGAAACACTAGTAAAAATATCTCTTCTACGAGCAGTCACATTTTTAGAACAAAAAGCTTTAGACTTTTCAAGATTCACTTTCATGCCAGATGCCTTGCAAAAAATATTAAGAGAATGCATGACCATTTGGACCTGACTCTTTGTAGCCTGATAGAAAAGTAAGAGATCATCTGCAAACATCAAATGAGAAAATTTTGGGCCACCCCTAGTGATAGAAACTGGTTTCCACACACCCTGGACCACCTTATGAGATATATAGCAAGCAAGTCTTTCCATACAAAGCACAAATAAGTAAGGAGACATTGGATCACCCTGTCTAAGCTCCCTTCTAGGAGCAAAACTATCCAATCTATTTCCATTCCACATAGTAGAAAGAGATGATGCACGAACACAATTCATAATCAAATTAACAGTGATGATAGGAAAACCAAAAGCAATGAGAGTACTCTCCAAAAACCTCCAATCCACCCTATCATAAGCTTTCTCAAGATCAATTTTAAAAGCAAGAGTACCTTTCTTGGATTTTGTGTGCTTTATAAAATTCAGAATTTCTTGGGCCATAATAATATTATCAGGAGCACCACGACCCGGAATAAAACCTCCTTGCAAAGGACTAACAATATCTGGAAGAAAAGGCTGAAGTCGATTAGTCAATACTTTGGTAATAATTTTATAAACAACATTACACAAGCTAATAGGCCTGAAATCCTTCATAAAGGTAGGGTTATCAATTTTAGGAATAAGCACAATTAGAGTTTCCATGATGCTAGGATTTAAGTACTCTCCCAAGAAAGCGCTCCGGACAATATTCCAAATCTCAGTGCCTACTATCTCCCAATATTCTTTAAAAAAATAAGCTTGAAAGCCATCTGGACCAAGAGCCTTAAAAGGGCTCATACCGAATACTGCTGACTTGACTTCCGCAAAAGAGACAGGGTCAATTAACCTACCACAAGCCTCGGTGCTTAGAGTGGGCATCGGAACATCCCCTAAACAATCAACCTCAATCTCTTCCGTTGTACCAAAGAGTTTCTTGTAAAAAGAGAGGGCTTCTTCTTGGAGAATATCTGGATCAGTAGACCAAGACCCATCTCTAACATATAATCCATGTACTCTATTATGGTTTCTACGCACCAAAGTCTGAAGATGAAAGAATTTAGTGTTTCTATCCCATACTTGACCCACTGCTCCCTAGATTTCTGGTACCAAAAAAGTTTCTCTTGCAATAAAAGCCTATTGTAATCTTTTCTCAGTTCAGCTTCTTTAATTCTCAGAGATAACACATCGGTAACCTCCAAACGCCGTTGAATCTGATCAATCTGATATTCCAGCTTACTTTTTCGCACAAAAATATTTCCAAAAATTTTTGAGTTGAAGTCCAAAGAAGCTTGTTGAACCATCTTAAGCCTTTAGTAACACCTCCAAACTCTTGATTCCAAGCCTTACTAATAACATGTTTATAAGAAGGATGTGTTGTCCACGCAGCTTGGAACCTAAAAGGACGAAAACCTTTCACTCTAAGGCCACCATGACAACGAACTAAAATAGGACAATGATCAGAATGAATCCTGCTAAGAATTTCAGAATAACCCTCAGAAAATATTGTCATCCACGCCTCATTAACTAGAGCTCTATCCAACTTTTTAGCCAAGTTCTTGCCAGCCTGAACTGCTCTATACCAAGTATATCTCCTACCAGTCACTTTAAGATAAAAGAGCTCACAATCATCTAGAGTAGCAACTAATAGACTAGCTCTGTGAGAAGAAAAATAAGCACCTGTACTCTCGTTTGGCGCCACAATCTCATTAAAATCACCAACGGCCATCCACGGTCCATTATGGCCTGAATTAATAGAATGCAAATGATCCCAAAACATACTTCTTTTTTCGAATTGAGGACTCCCATACACTGCACTACAAAGCCAAACTAAGTTACCCACACTCACTTTTATTGTGATACATTGGTCAATTTGGTCAATAACCACACAAGAAGAATTAGCAATAGAAGATAGAAACCAAATGCCACCCATGTGTCCTACTGCTTCCTCAATACCAACACAATGAAAACCCAACTTATCCCAAAAATTCTTTAAATTATTAAACATGGTATGAGTCTCAAAGAGAAAGAATAAAGATGGTTTATATATTCTCACCAAATTTTTACAATGCACACGGGCCATCTTGTTAGACGCACCCCTCACATTCTAGGCTATGATATTGAAACTATCCATAAAAAACAGTAAAAAGGGAGCTCCAATAACAAACCCGAGACTCAACATGATGTCCCTGTCTTCAACGATCCCGCCTTTAATGGACTCTCAAGTTGCAGCACAATTTTCTCCGTCGAAACTTGCGCCACACCCGCCGTTGATGCTCCATCCTTATCTACTGGTGAATTCTGCAAAGAGTTTGGGTGAGGACGCTTTCTCACAGTGCCATTTGTTGTCTCACCTTGCTGCTGATGGTGAACATTGTGCCGGGTCTTCGAAGAAGCCACATTAACCAGTTTTACAATATTGATGCCCCTGCTTAATTTTACTTTGGATCCAGTAGCATGTGTTGTACGTTGGTGATTAAGCCTTGTCCAAGTATTGGTAGCCTTGTTAGGAGTCTTCTTTGCTTTTGGTTGGATCTGATGGGTGCTAGGAGAAGGCTTTTGACCCATTTTATACTTTTCTTTCCTAATCACTTGAGTCCACCCTTCCAAATCCTCATGTTGTGCATGGTCTACATGAACAGCATGCAAATCACTCTCCACCAAATTTGGGACAGCAACATTTACAGTCTCATCTCCAAGATTCTTGCCAAAATTAAAACTTGCCTTTTCCACATGCACTGGATTTTTTGAATTTGAACTTTCTGGCTACTTTGCTACATCACCGACCACTTTGGCATTAGTTCCTCCTCCCGCATTGCTGTCAGTCTTGCACACCTTCATATCATGACCAAATTTGAGACAGGAGCCACAAATAAGGTGAAGACTTTCATATTCAACCTCATATTCAACACCTTCAACAAGAATCTTCTTAGTCACTGGCAATCCTAAATCTATCTGAACACAGGCTCGAGCATATCGCCCTCTTTCAGCTAGTTTTGTTGTCAAATTAACCTTGACGGGAATGCCAACTGCAGCCGCAACACGGAGCATTGCATCTTCTTGGTAGCACCAAATTGGTAATCCGAAAATTCTAATCCACACTAAAGTTGCTCCAAAATAGTTTTCACTTGATCTAAACTCTTGATCCCAAGACTTCACTGCCACATAATTTCCCTCAATCATCCATGGGCCTCCTAAGAGAACCTTTTCTCGCCCCTTAGCCACATCAAACTTCACAAGAAAGTAGTCAAACCCTATGTCCAATAAATCAAAACCTCCCTTAATCCGCCATACCGTTCGGAGTTTATCAGACAATGCAGTGTAGCTATAATGTTTACCTAGCACCTTAATCACTATAGCATCCTTATATGGTTCTGCCAATTAATTCTTAGCTTCTTGAGTAAACGTGACACTCGGTGGCAAGAGATCTCCTTACTTCCCAGAAACTACCACAATGTTATCTCCTGACAAAGTTTCAACGAGTGAAAAAGCTTTAGCAATCTTAGAGCCCACAACTTTATCCCTGAAAGAAACTTTCAAAGGCTTAGAAACCCCTCCCGAAGTATAATCCTCCTTTTCTCCTGATACAAGCCCTCCCCGCTCTCCCCCTTATCTCTTCCGCTGACATTATTGGCTGCCTCACCGTGTTTCACCCTCAAAGTCTCTTTCCCGCTCACTCCACCGCTCATCTTCGATTTTCGAAATTGTACAGAATACTTTCACAATAGCATTTGAACATCGTTTAACGAGAACAAAAAATAAATATATTTAAAAAAAATTCAAAAGTAGAGAGCCCTCTATAATAACCAGCAAGAATATTGTGAGAAAAGAAACCTAAGATCTAAATCATCTCATGTCTTTTCTCTTTGAGATGACCAAAGTCAATAGAAAATATTTGCAAAAAAGTTACCTTGTTACTTTAAGTTAGTCATTGCGTCTGAACTTGAGCAACATAAAGATAGTGCAACTAGCACTAATCATGATTTAAATTTCAGCTTAGAGTTAATTGATCACCAGTTCACCACAATTTATTTGGAAAAATTATGCTACTAGCAAAACGCCCTAAATTATTAAGTTTACTTTATATATATGGAATGACATTTAGCCTATATATATAGTTCACATGTTTTTTTGTCTAAATAGTTTCTTGTGAATGATCAGCGATCAAGAGGGAATAATCCCTGGAAAATTGTGACCCGTCTCATGTTTGTGGCCCACAAAAAAATTAACAACGACATTTGGCTATATACATAAATAAACCGTAAACGGTGATGGCGCCAACTATGTCGTTGTTCTTAGCTTGGCACACACGAGACATATACGGATATATATTATGTATATATGTAGATGTAGACGTATATTATGCATACAAACAAGTCTGCAATATACGGATCTAAAGTGCAAACAAAATACTTGCCACCACAAAATTTACTCAGAATACTTACACGCACCAAAGACAAAATGTTCATCTCCACATATACATGTTGATGCTTCTGGGCCAGATCTTAAAATATCATTTCCAAATTCAATTCCCAAGTGACCCACTTATTTTATATATAGATCCAATATGCCGCGCGCCTCTGCCTCCTTCCATTCATCGTTTTCAAATAATTGTTACTCCTTATAATTATATCTTATACCTACATATATATCCAATTCATCATCTGTATAACAATGTATCTCTCAATATTTGAATCTACCTTCAATTATTATTTCGTTCCCTGGTAAAATTCACAAATCTCAACTAATTAATTTGTACGTACATGCATTATAATAAGAGAAATAGAAAGATACAAAGGTAGCAATGAAAATTTCACCAACCTCGTTTAGTTTCTTTCAACCATATAATTTGGGGGGTTTCTATTCATTATTCACTACTAATAAGTGTCTTTTTAAACTAGGACTATCTAGGATGTTATCATGTTACAGTAGTTGGAGAGTAGAAAATGAAAAATTTTAGGACTATGATTCATCTTTTTAATTATTTTTTAAACTTCTAAAGAAAGTTTTGAAGTTTTTATTTTTTATATTTTCAAAAGATAATAAATTTATATTAAATTTTTATCTTTTTAAATATTAGAAAAACAACTAATTGAGATGATGAATTAGAATTTTCAATCATTACTCGTAGAAAATATAGCATGTATGTGGCCATCGCAGAAATATCACTTGTTCACTGAAATAAATAATAAAGTTGAGAAGGGGAAAATTGAGGCTCATCAATGATGCCTTATTGCCTTTAATAATAAATTTCCTAAACGAAAGGAAAAGTTGTTTGTGTTATTACTCAAGACAAGAGTATATTAGAGCGAGATATAATCATGATATAACCATTTACCTCTTCTTATTATTATAAATTTTTAAAAGAATTAATTTTATGACGTCATATTAAATTTTTTATGATTCAAAAATATAAAATTTGATTTTTATTGACTTTAAAAAATAATTATATTAAATGTATATTAAAAATCAGCCACTTCTATAAAATATATATTAAAATATAAAATATACGTTAAAAATAAATTATATATATATATATATATACAAAGACATAGTGATAGATTTAATAATTAATTTTTAGTGTGTACGTAATATTTTAAAAAAAAAATTAAGCATAAAGCATATTAGAATGAACAAAAATGTCAAGTGTGTATACTAAATTTAACTATTATATATTGTTATATAAATATATGTAATTTAATTAAATTTTAATATATGTTTTATATTTCAATATATATTTTATAACTGAGTTTAGCATATATTTAATATAATTATAAAATAAAACATAATTATTCATATATCTTTTTTTATTTATTTGAATTTTTGAAGAAGTAATTTGATGATACAATATATAAGGCTTTATTTAATTTTGAGAACAAAAAAAACAACACATTAAAAATATGATATAAAAGATAAAAATATAAAAATTAATATTTTTTATTTTATTTAATAGTAAATTGAATATAAAATAAATAATAAAAAATTTAATTTAATTTATTTTTTTACATAAAATTTAGAATATATATAAAATAAAATAACAAAAAATATAATTAAAAAATTTAATATTAATAATAAAAAAACAAATTATATCTTTATTATCAAAAAAAATATAAAATATATTAATTTAATATCTTTATTTATATCTTATTTTTTAAACACGGTTTTATATTTTTATAACTATTTATTAGGGTCCTTATAAATAAACACAGGAATCAGAGCTGAATTATTAAGGGTGGGTCTATGCATGTCAGTGCCACCGTTTTGGATTGTTTTAGTGGGTGAGAAAATTATGGGACCTCTCTTTGAGAATGACACCCCATTCATCATACTCATATATATAAGAGAAAGAAAAACATAGATTCCCGTTTTACAACAACATATATATGTAATTGTAAGCACCAGCAACGATACGATAATTATATTATTGCTAATTTAAAGACAATTTTTTTTATAAATCAATTCGAATATTTGTGTCCATGTTCATTATCATTAGGACCATCAGTAGTAAAGACAGTTGTGTCTTTTTTGGTAGTACTAACAAATTAAAGTATGTCAGTTAACTATAAGAAAAATAAATGGTTCCCCTCATCAGTATGGTCCCTTCATCCACATGGTATGAGTTTGACCTGAAAGACCCATGACCTAGATTAAATTCCAATGCATTAATTACACACCAGCCATATATATATATAGATGCTGACATTTATTATGTGTAATATAATATGAACAGTTATTTAATCCAGAATAATTTTATTTTTTAACACGGGTTCTATCATGTCATGTTATATATAATAAGTAACAAAAAAAGTTAAACTTTGATAGCTTATTAATAAAGGCATGCTTGTAAAGGGTTACTAGCTATACGTAGTTATTACGTACTATATTTCCTAGATTTTATTTAACATTTAATTAGTACGTATATACGTACCATCCAATTTGGAAAATCTGGATAATAATAATAATAATAATAATAATACACCTTTTTAAGTATAAATATATGTTTATAAACTGAATTCCAAAAAATTTATTCAAATTTTTAAATTATTTTATTAATCTCTATAATTTAATTATTAAATTTATAATTAAAGTTTTTTTTTATTTTTTTAAATTAGATCTCTATATTATTTTTAATTTTATAATTAGATTCTTTTCACGTTAAAAATGTTAAAATTAATAAAATATTTTTTCTAAAAAATATGTAATAAATTTTTAATTAAATTTTTAATTATGTATACTTTCAATTTATAGAAAAATTTTTCACTAACTCTAATATTTTTCACAATAACAAAAACTTAATTACAAAATTAAAAACAGTATAAAGATCTGGTTATACTAGGAAGACAAAAGAAACAGTAAGAACTTTTCTTATTTAGCATTCATTAGCTGTCGCAATAATGAATGAATATTAATATATAAGATAAATTATGATTATTTTTGACTAATTTTTTTTTATTACTAAATATTTTTGATAAAGATCCAACTGAAAAAAACAAACATATATAAACTTAATTATAAATTTAAAAAAATTATATATAACAACCAATAAAATAATTAAACCTTTTAGATTATGGGATATTATGGGATGTATTCAATGATAGGATCTGCAATATCTATCACATTTTTAGAACTAACCTGGTAGTTAAAAATGAAATCTAGAACTTGCTAGTTAATAAAAATGAAATTTCAACTGCAATGACAACAAAAAATACTATTTAACACGAAAGTCTTGTGTATTTTAAGAACAAATTTAATTAAGTTATTTGTTCTATATCATTCGTTGTTTGAAATATTAACCATGCATGTTTATAAGAAATTCTTTTGTTTTCAATTAATAAACAAAGGATTCTATCTATACTTGCTTAGCTTGAAGAGTATTCTTTTGTGTTTTGGTATCAATTCAAGCTTGGGCAATATCGTGCACGATGTTATTACATACTTGTACAGTTGTACAACCATTTTAACTGAAAGTTACAAAATTTATAGTATTTCGTTTCTTAAAATATTAGGGTTTAATAAACTACCGCACTTTAATAAGAGAACAAAAACATATTTAAATTATTATCAAAGTAAAAGAAGTGCAATAATAATATATATACAAACGATACAATTAATGAGCAGCTTCTTGAAGAAGTGCTTTCTAATAACGAAATTAATTTATATTTATGTGATTATGGTGAAATTGAAACAAGATATGCATTATCTGTTAAGGGCGAATATAAGTACAGAGGTCAATTTCATCCACCAACATCAACACATAGCATGCATGATGCATAGCTTTCATTTTCCACTGTACTGTGTTACAACTTATATCTATGTATGTACAGAGCGTGACAGATAGAAACACCTTCAGCTGAGACCACTAGCCACTTCTCCTACTCATTTAGTATTAATTAGTATATATCCATTTCCATTACAACTTTGAAATTTCCTTCATTAAATCGCCAACCCTCCTTCAGCACATTCAATCTTATAAACATACGAAAAGACATCCACGAACCAAACTAACATAAATATACAAGAGCCAAAAAAGAGGCCGTTTTAGTTAGTATAGATTACATTTCAACCCTTATTTATATGCTAAAATTCAGTTATTAAATTAGCGGTACGGTAGAATACAAAATATAAATTAAAAATAAATTAAAATACCACATACTCATATATGTAATGAATAATTTAATAGTTGATTTTTTTGTTAAATTTAGTTAGTTCAGTTTTAAATATAATTAATCAGTTTATTTATAATTTAATTTAGGGTTTATTTTATCCTTTAATGGAGATCATTATAGAATTAATATTAAAATTTTATAAACAATAAACACCAGTGAAAGGGGTCAAAATATGCAAAATCATTTTTTTTTCTTTTTCTTTTTTTTTTTTAAACTTTTATTAACTAAACTCGTGGCCACTAGGTGGTATGGTAATATATATATGAGAGGAAAGCTAATTAAGCGAGTTAATAATGTTATTATTGCAAATTCATTTATGGTGACAACAGTTAATGTAAAATATTAAATGTTACAAACAAGAGACTAGGAGAGGAATTTGAAAAGTGTATTATTGAAATGTGATCAAAAGGTACAATATACAAGAGGTATTTATAGGTGCTAAATGAATTAGAGTAATAAAGGCATAGAATCCTATAATTAATATACAGACATACTATAAAAAGATAGACGATACTAATTGATCTAAAATGATGCTAATGATTCTCTAACATCCCCCCTCAAACTCAAGTGGGAGCTAAGGATACCAACTTGAGTTTGGATAACAAAGTCCGGAAACGAGTCGGGTGATGAGCTTTCGTGAAGATATCAGCAGTCTGATCTAGTGTTCCAACAGCAATGAGACGAATAGCATCAATAAGGATACGTTGCCGAACAAAGTGACAATCAAGCTCAATGTGTTTGGTGCGTTCATGAAATACATCATTATGGGCGATCTAAATAGCACTGCGGTTATCACAAAAAAACATCAGTATGGGACGACTGAGGAGCACCCAAATCTTTGAGAAGCCAACGAACCGAGACAACTTCAGCAGTGGTGTCAGCGAGGGCACGGTACTCAGCTTCTGTGCTTGAGCGAGCAGTGAACGTTTGCTTCTTAGCATGCCAAGAAATGAGAGCGTCGCCAAGAAACAAACAGTAACCAGTAGTAGAACGACGATCAGTGGGATCACCAGCCCAATCAGCATCAGAGTAAGCCTGAAGAGACAAAGAGGAATGGGTAGAAAAATAAAGGCCATGAAAGAGAGTGCCTTTGATGTAGCGAAGAATGCGTAGAGCTGCCGCATAGTGAGTAGTACGAGGAGCTGACAGGAATTGGCTAAGTACATGAACCGGATAGGCGATGTCTGGTCGGGTGACAGTCAAGTAGACGAGACTGCCAACTAACTGTCGATAGAGAGTCAGATTATCCAAAACAGTGCCATCCATAGGGGTAAATCGAACATTAGGCTCAAGAGGAGGAGACCGTGCGACTATCTGTAATCCCAGCGTGAGCAAGAAGATCTGAAGCATACTTAGCTTGAGAGAGATAGATGCCATCATCGGTGGAGATGACCTCGAGACCAAGAAAATAGCTGAGAGAACCAAGATCTTTCATCTCAAAGGTACGGTGAAGTGAGGCCTTGAGATCAGAGATACCATCAACATCATCCCCAGTAATTATCATGTCATCAACATACAAAAGTAGAAGAACAACTCCACGTTCGCTTTTACGAATGAAGAGCGCATTCTCATGAGGGCTAGAAGTAAAACCAAGACTGCATATGGTAGTGCTGAACTTGTCAAACCATTCACGAGGAGCTTGCTTAAGTCCATAAAGTGCCTTGCGAAGGAGACAAACCTTATTAGAAGGACAAGGATATCCCGGAGGTGGTTTCATATAGACTGTCTTTTTCAAATCCCCATTAAGAAATGCATTCTTCACATCTATCTGACTGAGAGACCATTTTTTAACCGCGGCAATGGCAAGAAGAGCTCTAACAGATGTAAGACGAGCGACATGGGCAAAAGTCTCTTCATAATCAATACCATACTCTTGCGTACAACCTTGAGAAACCAAGCGGGCCTTATAACGGTCAATAGAGCCATCAGAGCGAGTCTTGATCTTGTATACCCATCTACTGCCCACAACTTCCTGATCAGAAGGAGGATCAACCACATCCCAAGTGTGTACTTTTTCAAGAGCCTGTAATTCTTCTTGCATTTCTTGTTGCCAATTTGGGTTTGAGGAGGCTTCTCTGAATGTCTTAGGTTCATGTTGATGAAGAATAGTAGAAAAGCAATGGTAATCAAGAAGATGAGGAGGTGGATTCCTTACCCTAGAAGAACGAGCGGGAGGAGGAGGCATGACGGTAGGAGCAGGATCATCGTCCGGCCTGGAATCATCGGGAGATGGAAAAGGCGGAGGAATAGGAGGCTGTGGAGGGTCACTCGAGATAGAACCTGTAGAATCATCACTAGGAAAAAGATCAACATTGGGGTTAGTAAACAAAGGTGACTGAGTAGTAGGAATCGACTCAAAGGATGAGAACCGAGAAAACATGTGGTGCTCCCAGAAGACAAGATGACGAGATATACGAATACGTTTAGAGAGAGGATCCCAACAACGATAACCCTTGTGTTCAGTGCCATAACCAAGAAAACAACACATACGAGCTCGAGGTTCAAGTTTACTATGTTCATGAGGCTGAAGAAGAACAAAACATACACAACCAAAAATTCGAAGAGAACTATAATCTGGGGGTATGATAAAGACGCTCAAAGGGAGTAACATTACCAAGAACAGAAGAAGGGAGTCTATTGATAACATGAACAGCAGTAAGAACAGCTTCACCCCAAGTACGCTCAGGACACAAAGAAGAAAGGAGCATTGCACGGACGGAGTCAAGAATGTGACGGTGTTTACGTTCAGCTCTTCCATTTTGTTGAGACATACCAGGACAAGAAAACTCAGACAGAGTACCCTGTTATGCAAGAAAGGCTAAGAGTTTGGAATCACGGTATTCCATAGCATTATCACGTCGGAAAACCTTAATGACCTTGGAAAATTGAGTTTTAATCATAGTAGCAAAGTTGATATAGATCTGAGGTAATTCATGGCGATTAGTCATCAAATAAACCCAAGTAAAATGGGAATAACCATCAATAAAAATGATAAAGTATCAAGCTCCGCCCATAGAGGCAGTGGGAGCGGGGCCCCAAACATCAGAGTGAATGATATCAAAAGGAGAGCAAGCAAGAGATGAATTATTGTGAAAAGATAAAGCATGTTGTTTGGCAGTTTGGCAAGAAATGCAATCAAAAGATTCATTTGGAACCTGACCTAAAACACCCTGAGACACAAGAGGATGCAGTTTTCCTAAGGAGGTGTGGACAAGACGTTGATGCCATAAGTGAAGGGTAGAGGGAGAAGAAGCAGCACATAGATTTGGTACAGGAGGAATATGAAGACTTTCGAGTTCAAACAACCTTCCGACTTTACATTCAGTCCCGATAATTTGTCCCGTCCGAGGATCCTGTACACGACAACCAGAAATAGAAAAGGTGACGTCAAAACCCAAATTAACAAGTTGACCAACAGAAATAAGATTGAAGTTTAATTTGGGAATGTAGTAAGTATCAGGAAGATTAAGAGATGACTGAGATATAGAACCCTTGTGTGTTGCGTGCAAGAGGGAGCCATTTGTAGTATTGACAGAAGGTCCATTTGTAGTTGTAGACATGGACGAGAAAATATTACACAACGGAGACATGTGATTAAAGCAACCCGAGTCAAAGTACCATTGAGAATTACCTGGAGGGGTCGATAAAGCAGCAGAGGTATTACCAGAAACAGAGAGAAGACGCTGTAGAAGAGATGCAATATCAGATAGAGAGACGTGAGACAGGTTGAAAGGTGCAGAGGTGGTAGGTTCAGTAGTAGCAGCAACAGCAGAAGCAGGCACAGGACGTGGTGGACGAGTAGGACAGGTAGTAATCAAATGTCCCGAGAGCTTGCAATAACGGCAGAACAACTGTGAACAATGGTAGCTAATATGCCCTTTCTGGTGGCATGTCCGACATTCAACAGAGGGGCAGACGGAGAAAAGCGAGGTGCCCAAAACGGTTGCAGTTTCGACAGAATGTATCCTTTCTGTCTGTGGCAACAAAAACATCCGACTTTTCCATGACAGTAGTCACACAAATCAAAGAGAGGAGAGAAAACTGCAATTTCGAAGCAGAAAATGAGAAAACGGAGCGCGGAATCGGAAAGAGCTCACCAAAAAACCTTAGGGAGGGTCTCACTTGTCTGCCACGTCAGCGCCACGTCAGCAGACACGTCAGCGAATAATGACATGTGGCAGCACCTGAGAGGAGGGAGAGAGACACGCTGGCAGCGAGTTGGAGGTGCGGGTCAGATGCGGGCCGGGTCGGGCGGGTCGGGTCGGGCGGCGCGAGTTGGCCAAGGAAAGCTTCGTCGCGACACGTGGCAGGACCTGGAGCGTTGGACCGGCACGAGATCAACGGCTGCTGAACCTTCTGGAGGCAAAACAACAGAGGTGGCCAGCTCACTTCCGGCGGCGCGTCCGGTAGAGTCTGGTGGCGATGTCGGCGGCGTTAGAAAGCTGACGAAGAGAAGATCACAATGATGCCAGAGGTGACGAACCAAAGCGTCGGAAACACAGAGAAAAATGAGGATAAAGAGGCACGGGTGGAATCTGGAAGGGAGAGCAACCTGGTCGTGGCAGCGTCTTTCAGCGGCGCGTGGAGGCACGTCTGGAGGCGGATGGCGGCGTTTCTGGTTGCGATGGAATCACGGCGACAAGACAAACAAGATGGTGACGGGAGTGACGAACCAAAGCGTCGAAAAGGGAACGGAAAAAGAGGCCAAAGAACACTGCCGGAAAAGAAAAACAATGGGGCTATGAACTAATATTAAAAAAAAAAAGGCCTAAACTCTTGATACCATGTTAGAAACAAGAGACTAGGAGAGGAATCTGAAAAGTGTATTATTGAAATGTGATCAAAAGGTACAATATACAAGAGGTATTTATAGGTACTAAATGAATCAGAGTAATAAAGGCATAGAATCCTATAATTAATATATAGATATACTATAAAAAAATAGACGATACTAATTAATCTAAATTGATGCTAATGATTCTCTAACATTAAATATAGAGAAATAAGACAAATTTGTTTTTGAGGAATTATACAATAGATTTATAATTTTTTTTAAAAAGTATCAAGTAAATTTTAAGAAAAAAATTTATAAATAAGTCCCTTGTTGAAACTTGCTACAATATAATGGATTTATAGGTTCAGAACGAAGAATCATTTTTAACATTGTAATTTTTTAGATGCCTAGAAATCTAATATTTCAATTTTTATGGATTGATTTAATAATTTTCCCTCACAAAACCTGTAAGTGAATTAAATTTTTCTCATGAAGTTATTTAGTATTTTATATTCTTTAAACACCTATCAATGTTCTATAATAACTAAAGATGTAATTATTTTAAGTTGGTCTAATTATTAACTCATTTATCTATTTAGATAAATATTAAAAATTTAGATTCTATCTTATGGATATAACAACCTATTAACTAATAACAAATCTTTAAATATGACTCATATAGTCATATCTATAGTATTGTATATTAGTCTTTGCTTGGTTGAGTTAGAAATACTACTATGATAAATAAAAAATGGAAAAGTATAGGTAGATAATAAAAATATTAAACAATGTGAATAATAGATATATTGAATATTCATTTCACTAGCTGTGCAGATGATTATTCTAATATTAAAATTTAAGTGAATAATTTAGAAGTATAGTGTATTTTGATTTAATTAGTAGTTATTCATATTATTAAAAAAAGTTATTGGTTAACTAACATAACCCATAAAAAATTACTCAAAATACTATAAAGTCTAACTAGAAACTAACTACTTATTATTTGCCATTTTTAAATTTAATTTTTTATTCACATTAGCATTCAAATGAATATTCAAAACTATATAGCACAAAAACATTCAAAATCTCATTAAAAAAATATGTGTATGAAATTAAATTCAGATCTTAATAATTGTCGTGAAAAATAACGTGAATAGGAAAGAAAATCAATTTAAGATGAATAAAAATAGTTAAATTTGGTATAAAAAATCAAGTCGATGTGCTTTTTGAATATTATATTTGATTTGATTTGATTTTATGGAATATGGTGGAGAAAGAATTATTGTTTGCAGACGCAGATGGGAGGTGCATTGCAAGTTGCATGTAGCTGGTGTAGCACGCCACACGCCCAAACAAAAACATATATAAAATGACTTCATTTACTTCTCTCATAACACAACTTGTGGTTCACACACATCCAACCAAGGTCTCCTTCTCCAACTCTTCAAATAATTCAATTCCAAACTATCCAACAACTACTTTTCATGCACTAACTAGCTAAGCACTCCTTGCTTGTTCATCACAATTTCAAATTCAAATTATCTTTCATTCACTTGAGAGTGTGTTGGGGAGAGGATTGATGCTTGCGGTGTCACCTTTGAGGACCAACAGAGATGATGAAATCCAAGGACAGGACCTGGAGACCTTATCCATCATTGGAGAAGACGACTTTGCTGAATTATCCGAGGGCAATTTGTTGGAAAGCATCAACTTCGACGATCTCTTCGCCGGCATCAGCCACGCAGATGTCTTGCCGGATCTCGAAATGGATCCTGACATCTTCGCCGACTTCTCACTCAGCGGAGCTCACAATTCTTCATCCCTAGTCTTGAATGGTTGTGGCAAATCGGCTTCTTCGGAATCCGGGTCGAGTAGTCGAGGGGAGGAGATAGTGAGCAAAAGAGATGGATCCGTCGTAGTGAATCCATCCCCTGGTAATAAAGAAGGTGATAATAAAGGAAGAAAATCATCTTCCTCCTCATCATGTCAATCAAAGAATCCTCATCAAACCAAGAAAAAGGTTAAGAAGGTAAGTACAGTAAGTTTAGAAATTACTTTCTCTGCAACTACTAATTAATTTGACTTGAACTCATTGGATATGAGATGATTAAGTAATTAGGCTTGGGTGAAGTTGATGAAATTAATGAACGTTTTAAGGTTCTGTCTCTATCTGTATACTGTCGCCCAGAGTGTGAAGGTACTCACTCACGGGTACCATAAGCTACAGGGTGTCATAGAAGATCTAAATTTAATGCAACTGTCCTATATAGTAATGTTGATGATGTTTAATTTGTGTGAAATAAATAAAATTAGGTGGATTGGACCCCAGAATTGCACAGGCGATTTGTTCAAGCAGTGGAGCAGCTGGGAGTTGATAAAGCAGTCCCTTCAAGGATTCTAGAGATCATGGGAATTGACTGCCTCACCCGCCATAACATCGCTAGCCACCTTCAGGTAACAATATATATAGTTACTGTTGAAGAGGTATATATTGTTCTAAACTGTGGAAAATTGAATGCAGAAATATCGATCACATAGGAAGCATATACTAGCTCGGGAGGCTGAAGCAGCAAGTTGGAGTCAACGGAGGCAGATGTATGGTGGAGGGAGAGGGAAGAGAGAGGTGAGCCCTTGGGTTGCACCAACCATTGGTTTTCCTCCCACTCCAATTACATCAATGCCGCCCCAGTTTAGACCCTTACATGTGTGGGGTCATCCCACCATGCACATGTGGCCGCCTAAACCTCATCAGCCACCGCCTCCTGCACCTTGGCCTTCAGACCCTTCTTATTGGCACCACCCTCACCACCAAAGGGTAACTCTTTCTCTTTTCTACTTTATATATAATTTCACTTTTATAAATATTACATCTATATATATAAAAAGTATTAGTTACTCTTTATTTGTGTAATTATATATATATTTATATTATTTAATTCATTTTTAATGTATATTTTATATTTAAATATATATTTTATATCGATAACTAATTTTGTATGTATACATAATATAATTGTTTAACTTCAATTGATAATAAATGCTTTGTTTATTTATTTAAGAAAATTCACCTTTTCTTATATGAGTTTAATTTTTATGCACTAATAATAGTATAAACGTTTGGTGGATACTACCATGAAGATTTTATTATTGTCTTTATATGAAGATGCTTCTTTTTTACCATTAGATGATGAAATGTATGGTTTGATTTTGATGTGTTACAAAAGTGTTATTTTTTTTAAAGTGTGGCTAAACAAACAAAGTACACTTTTAACACAAGAATCTTCATAAAAAGATGTTTTTAGCATCTTCATTTGAGTAGTTGCCTAAACGTTTTATACAGTCATACAATGATAATCATTTTTTTAAATGATCATTCACGTAGTTAATATAAAAGAGAGTTATTTTCGCTAATACGATGTTATATGATTTGATGCAAATCTAAAATAATTTTATACTACGACGTTGTATCAAAATTAATTTCTTTTTCACATACTAATTGAATCTATTTTTCTCTATCATTGAATTATGTACGAAATTTAATTGATTTAAATCTCATATCTTATCTAATAGTAAAATTGAGAACAAATCAGCTTCAAAAATACTTTTAACTTTTTCATATCATTACTTAGTTAGGGTTTAGGGTTAAACAAGACTTTTCTTGATTAATAATTGATATTTGTATGCATTAATTTGTGTCTAAACTCTAAGAGGCGTGCATATTATTGTTGTTTGAGTACAGGCTCATCAAAAGGCAGTACCACCAGCAACACCGTGTTTTCCACAACCTCTGACAACAACGGTAACTACTCATGACCCCATTTGGAACCATTCTACTTGTCTTCTCCTTTCAAACTTGGATCCTAATCTTTTTATATAATATCTCACCATGAGCACACATACATACACAAATCATGTTGTAACATATTTCAACTCAAAATTAAAGTGTGCTTTATTTTGCTTCACTCACCAATATGGAGGAAATTAAATACAATTAAACATGCAGAGATTTGGTTCTCCGCCAACCACCACCGTGGCGGGTATCCCACCACCACAGCGTGCCATCTATAAAGTAGATCCCGGCATGCCCAAGCCCCTAGTTGACTTCCATCCGGTAAATTTTCTTCACTCGCTTCTTTGTACTGTATACTTCGATTATTTTAATACAAACACGGTTAAAAAATGGTAAATCAAAGTAATACTTCTTTCTATTGAATAAACAAGTTGTATAGTATTATATGAATTTAATTTCTATGTATTATTAATATAAAAAATTTTAGATAAATAATTAATCCTGTATTATTACATCATTAAAAATAATTAATTTTAAATGTATTATTTTAAAAAATATTTAAGCAATTAAATGGTCGATCATATAAAGCTCTTTTATCATATGAATGCATAAAAATTAAAAAAATAAATACGCGCGCACGTACACAGATATGTATAATTTGTATAAAATAGTTTTATACATATAAAAAATATCTTTTATATTAATCGTATGAATAATTATTTAAAAAGATTATTATAATTAAATAATTATATAAAATATTTTGCATTATCAATTCAAATTATATATATAGAAAATCAAATTTTTTCTTTTTAAAGGTACAAATACAAATAAAAAAAAAGAAAAAATAGTTGGTTATTATTTACTACAAAGTGGAACTGCACATGTTAGTTTTAATTTTGGTAAAATCTCGCCAACAGTTCTATTTATATGAAATTAATAATTTAATTAAATATATTAAATTATTTAATAATTTTAACTATTAATTTTGCATAAAAATAACTACATATAAATTTTTATTTTTAATTTTTCCCCGTAGATTTAAAAATAAAACTTTGGCATTATATAAAAAGTGTAGACGTGTAATAGATAATCTTAAAAAATGTTTTGGTTTCATCATCGATAATAATTTTTTAATAAAATTCTATGATTTTACAGGATATATTTAGTTAGAGTAGTAAAATATAATTGTGATGAAAATTTTATACAATGCATTCTATATATAAAAATACATATGAAATTTATTGTATATATATATTTTAATGTTTCGTCAGACATTTCATATGGGTCAAGCAGTTTTATATATAAATATATATTTTATATTCTAATAAAACAGAAAAGACTACAAAAGTCATACTACAATAAATTCAACATTTATTAATGATTAGAAATAAAATTGAATTGTAAATAAAACTGAATCAATAAAGAGTCACCAAAAAAAAAAAACTGAATCAATAAATTAAATAACTCATACATACTACACTACATTATAAAAGGCTCACAATTGTATAATAAAAAGAAATAATCGGTTCCATTAGGAACTAACTATAAATGAAGCTAATTCTGACAAATTAACTAAAAAATATGTTTATTATAAAAACAATAAAAGATAATTTTTTATTATTTTAATTTTTTGAATTTTAAAACAAAAAATAAAAAAATTAGTTTAGTTAACTTATATCATAGTTAATTCTTTAGATTATTTTTTAAATTAAAAAGGTCTTCATAATATAATAATAAAAAATATTATATATACATAAAAATTTTATTACTAAATCGATCATTATATATTTATGTATAAATATATGTATATAATTTATTTTAATATATATTTTATTTTTTAATATCTATTTTATATTAATAATTTAGTAGTTAATTTTTTATATACACACTTAATATGATTGTATAGTAATAGTAATAATAATACTCCCAAATATTATTATTGAGTTGATGTTAATCATCAAAGAAGAAAAAATAGAAGAAATATAATTTGACTATGTTACGTGTATATTAAAATTAGCTACCAAAGTTAGTCACTAGTATCAAATATATATTGAAATATAAATATATATTAAAAGTAAATTAAATTCATACATATATTTATACACAAATACATTAGTTACTGATTTTAGTATCTAATTTTAGTGTATAAATAATATTTTTGAATATAATTACCATATTGTGATTAAATAAGTTTGAATTGGTTAGAGCCAATGAGTAATAGCTCAAATGGCATAGTCTCCCCATACTCAATTAAGAGGTTGCCGGTTCGAATCTCCTATCTTTTGTAAAAAAAAAAAAAGTTTGAATTGGTTAGATGTACCATGCCTGTAATTCTTCTTCATCTCCATATAAATCCATCTCTTTCTGTCATTTTTCGTCTTTGTCCATAAATACAAAGTTTCATTTGTTGGATTCGTCACGTTCCATGGATAGTTAATTTCCTTGTTCTATTTTCATCGTTAATCCCAATAATTAAATAATACAAGAAACTCACTTCGTTTGTTTCGGTAAATACAATTTCATGCATGATTGATTCAATTATCTAACTTGTTTCTGGTTGTTGTTATTGTGTTTAATTAATCAACAGTCAAAGGAAAGCGTAGATGCTGCGATTGGTGATGTATTATCAAAACCATGGCTGCCACTGCCACTTGGGCTTAAAGCTCCAGCGGTAGAGTGTGTGGTGGGTGAGTTACAGAGACAAGGAATTCCAAAAATTCCACCCTCAACTCCTGTGCTTAATTAATCTTTCAAGGAGAGGGCTCTATTTTTTTGCCCCTTTGATTTATGCTAAACCCTAATTCGACGACTTCTCAGCTTTTTTTTTTGTTTGTTTAGTAGGAGAGTAAATGACAAATAATTTTTAAAAATTTATACTTCGAATATATTAGTCTTTAAAAAAAAATACCAATAAAATTTTTTAGTATAATAGATGTGGACTTAAGATAGAAAATCTTAATTTAAAGTAACTTATTTACATTTGTTATCTTAAAAGATTTTCTTGATATTTTTTTTAAAGATTAATCTATTCAAAATATAAATTCTCAAAAATTTATTTGTCGTTTTACTCTTAGCAAAAAGAGTGGATTACCATTACTTGTTTGCCATCACTAATATTCACTACTCATCATTCTGTGTATCCATGACCCTGTGGATTATCATATACAAACCCTAGCTGTGAGTTTTGTATTACTTATTAATTAAATCTCATGATATGAGTAAATTGATCCTAAGCTATTATGCAAAAGAGTGATAAATTTGCGTCTATTTATATTCATGCTAATTAAGGTATGAGGTTGTATACTATTTGTATCTTCTAATAAGAATACGTTTTTGTTACTCACTAATATGAGTTATGACAATATGATTTAGAATATATAGCATGGTTTTTCCTTTTACAAATATATGCAGGTAAATGTCAATAAGTTATAGTTTAATTGGTATGAATATATAGTATATTTTTTCTTTTACAAAGGTATATAAATAAATGTTAATAAATTAGAGCTCAATTAACATAATCTTTTTATCTATATTCGAGTCTCACTTTTAATTTAAAAAAAAATATATGCAGGTAAATTATTAGTCTTATATCCGAGCTTAAAAATTGGGTAAAAAGTTATTAAAACTTAAAATATTTAACAACAAAATTAAGATCTTATTATACTACTTGATTACAATAATTTATTTTAATTTAAATATTTAGCTAAAATTTTAAACAACAAGAACCAATTTATACATTTGTTATATATCATCTTTTGAGATATCATTATTAATTTAATATTTTCAATAATAATTTTATCCATCTTGCAAGTTTCTTGAATACGGTTTTAATATGAACTTACATCATAAATTAAATTAAAAGACCTTAATTATAAATTATTTCTTCATTCTCATTTTTCTAACCATTAAATATAAATATCAGTATTTATTTAAAAGTGAATATTATAATTCTTATTAAAAGTTTACGGCATTTATTAACCATCACTAGATATTAATGTTTTATTTATTTATTTATTTATGATAATTAATAAGCTATTAAAAATTTAAAACCGCCCTCAATTTTATAAACGCCGATAAAAATGTTATCAGATTTGTTAACAATAAAAATGTCATTAAAATATTATAAAACACAACAAAATATCCAATATTAAATATATATTTTTAAAAAATGTTTTAAACATTGAATTTTAATGTAATTTTTCAAGTATAATTAAAAAAATAAAATATTTTTATCTATAAAATTTAGTAATTTTAGACTAAGTAATTTTTTTTTTGTAAATGCCAAGAATATTTTTAAAAAATAAAAAAATATTCTAGAGATTAAAGTTTGGTCTGATTTTTCTATATGTACTTTTTAAATAATTATTTAAATATTCTTACAAAATTTTGGATCAAATATATAAACAATCTAAAAATAAAATTCATTTATCACTTATAAAAAATAATATTTTTAATTATTTTATTATATTTTAAAATATTTATATCGCGCTCAATGATATTTTGACATTTTTTGTGATTAAAAGTAAAAATATTTTTGTTAATATCTTAACAAATCAACCATCATTTTAGTAGTTTACTTTTTTTTTATTTAGTTTCAGAAACATTGAAAGTACATAAGAGTCATTAACATTTAAGAAACAAAAATTACATAAACATTTTCTATTTGGTTTGTAGAAGTCCTTAAATGTTATATATATGGAGGGGGAACCAAATAAATCTCAAAGTTCACATGTATGCATTGAAACTGTATTGTATTCTTAATACATTGGCAAAATCGGGTTATACCTCCATAAGATCAAACAAATTCAAAATATATAAGTTTCTATCGTAACTAACTTTTTTTCCAAATCTTGTACTTAATGCTATGGATATTTCGATTAAAAAACCGATGAATATTTCAGCTATAGCAACTATAAATCAGAGTTGGGATTGGCAATAAGGAGTAGAAGATCGAAAAACAGAACACTCTATCATAATTACTTTTTTTAAGATTTTTTACTGAATTGAGTGTTGGAGTTCTTTTTGCAGGTACTACGTTTGAGTCTTAGTTCACGAAACTACTTCCTTGTTGGACGAGAGGCTTCCAAAATTCATAGAACAGCGCGGAGCCGACCTATAGTATGGAAGAGTATCCTTGTCAGAATATTTGACGTTCACTGTGGGCCCAAAATTTGTTTTCAATTTGATCTAACGTTTTACTAGTTCTTTCTTGTAATTCCTTTTTTTTTGGGCAGAGGTTAAGTCATGATGGACCACTCGGTAACCTCTCAACCACCTCCAACTAATGCTGAGCTTCTGCCTGTGAATGCCGCTCTACAAGCAGAAGTCCAGCAAATGGCTGAGTTACTAGCGACAAAGCAGAATGACGGCAATGAAAAAGATGACCATAAAAAAGGCTAATGACGACCTTCACAAAGAATATCATTCTAAGTCAAACACAAAAACAGGCGGAGCACCCCACAAGACGGAAAGGCAGAGGATTGACCCTTTTTCCAAAGAAATAATGAACTTTAAAATGCCTAAAAGTTTTAGACATTGGCACCGTATAAAGGAATCGAAGATCCTAAAGTTTACATTACTAAGTTTGAGTCCATAATGTTTCTTAACAGTGACTTCGACCCTAGCTATTTTGTGCCGATTTTTTCCTACCTTTTTGGATGGAGCCACTTTACTTTGGTTTTCTAATTTGCCTACAGGTTCAATTTCAAGCTTTGACGAATTCGCCAAGCTATTCATAAACAACTTTGCAACATCCAAAGTTTACTTACAAGATTCTACCTATTTTAGTATAATCAAACAAGGGCAACATGAAAGCCTGAAAGATTACATGACACGATTCATGACGGCAGCCATGGAAATCCCAAATCTCAACCCAGAGGTACAACTACATGCTTTAAAAAGCAGCATCCGACCTGGAAAGTTCCAGGAAGCGATAGCGGTAGCGGAGCCGAAGACACTGGCCGAATTTAGAGACAAAGCAACCGGGAAAATTGAGATCGAGGAGCTAAGGGAGGCCCGAAGAATGGAAATACCACCATCTCGAAAAGAAGAAGAAAGGCCGCATAGATCCCAAAACAAGGACCTTAAGAAACCTTTCAAATTGACACCAAAGTTCGAATCGTACACTAAGTTCAACATCAAGAGAGGGGATATAATTAAAGAAATCCTACATAACAAACTTATAAAGCCGACAAGCAAAGCATGAACATATCAGGACCAGAAGTATGTAGACAGAAGCAAACATTGTGCATTCCACCAAAAATATGGCCATACAACCGATGAATGCATAGGGGCCAAGGACCTATTGGAAAGATTAGCCAGACAAGGCCTCTTAGATAAACACGTCACCTAAAAGAAACCAGAGACACAGATAAGCCGAATTATAGTTCAGTTCACAAAGACAAAGGAACTTGGCATGGAATAGTCGAGTCTTTTACTTCGAAAGGAGTAATAAACTATATTTCTGGAGGCTTTGCAGGAGGAGGAGCAACAAATACGGCTAGGAAAAGGAGTTACTGAGCCATGATGACAATGGACGAATCTCGCCCACAGACACATACTTCACCTCCAATAGAACGGATTGCCTTAGGTGCCTTCGACTTCAAGTCTCAATGTCCGAATTTAAATGACCCAGTAGTAATTTCCATACACATGGGAGAATTGAGAATCAAGAAGGTCCTATTGGACCCTGGGAGTAGCGCCGAGGTGTTGTTCTACTCCACTTTTAAAAAGATGCAACTCAGCGACAAGGCCCTACAAGCCTCAACTGGAGAATTGGTAGGATTCTCCGGGGAAAGGGTACTCGTATCAGGTTATGTATGGTTAAGAACAACACTAGGAAAGTTTCCGAATTCAAAAACCCTAGATATACAATTTTTAATAGTTAATTGTACTAGTCCCTATAGTATCATTTTGGACGCCCATCTCTTAACTCTTGGAGCCATTGTTTCTACAGTTCACCTTTATATAAAGTTTTATGTGCAGGACAATATAGTGGCAACAGTGCATGCCAACCATAAAGAAGCACGGCAATGCTACAATGCGGAATTAAAGACCATACCAAAGGAAATCATCCCAAGAGTAAACTCTGTCAATACAGAGAACATCCCAATTCTGGCCGAGCTGGACCCTGTGAACAATACTAGTCAACCTACTCCAACGGGCGACCTATAAAAGGTACAACTAGCAAAGGCCGACCAATTTACTAACATCAGTTCTGTTTTCTCCGCAGGAAAACAACACCTTGTCAGCTATTAAGATCCAACACCGACCTTTTTGCATGGACGCTTGCAGACATGCAGGAATTGACCCAAACTTTATATGCCACAAGTTGGCAGTCAATCCGAATGTCTGCCCTATACGACAGAAAAAGTGGAACTTAGGTACAGAAAGGAGAAACGCAACAATAGCAGGAACACAAAAGTTGCTCGATGCAGGCTTCATCCGAGAACTCATATTCTCATATTCTCAAATTCTTCGGATTCCTACTAACACACAGAAGGATAGAGGCCAACCCTGACAAATGTCAGGCTGTGATACAAATGCAGTCACCTCGGTCAATCAAGGAAGTACAACAACTCACAGGCCGCCTAACAGCACTATCACGTTTCTTGCTGGCGGCGGCTGCAAAGTCATATCATTTCTTCAACACCCTGAGGAAAGCCGAGAAGTTCATCTGGATAGATGAATGTGAAAGGGCTTTTACCAAATTTAAAAACCTCCTCAGTTCACCACCTATACTTCGAAAACCTCAGCAAGGTAATCCCCTTTACTTATACCTTTCGATTTCAACTAACACAGTCAGTTCTGTACTTGTAACAGAAACAGGGAAAGAACAACATCCAGTATATTTTGTGAGCAAAGTCCTGCAAAACACAGAAATAAGATATCCAACAATAGAAAAGCTAGCATTTGGTTTAATAATCACAGCTCGGCATTTGCGACACTATTTCCAAACCCACCAGATAATAGTTCGGATCGGCCAGTCATTACGCCAAATATTGGCAAAACCAGATCTAGCAGGACGACTCACAAAGTGGTCGATAGAACTTTCGAAATTTGACATTTGTTATCAAACACGAGGATCACCTATGGCACAAGCACTGGCCGACTTTATTGCAGAATTTACCACTCCTGAAAGTTTATCCCCCGAATGGGAGCTATACGTAGACGGAGCATCAAATGAAAGTGGGTGTGGAGCAAGAATCTTACTGAAAGATAACATTGGAGTGCATGCCGAACAATCAATGAAATTCCTTTTTCAAACAAGCAATAACCAGACCGAGTATGAAGCACTATTAGCCAGACTAAGATTAGCAAGAAAGGTCAAAATCCAAAACCTAAAGGTATACTGTGATTCCCTCCTTGTAGTACAATAGGTAACTGATCACTTTCAGGTACGAGATCCGCTCTTAGAAAAATATTTAAATACAGCAAAATTTATGATACAACATTTTCAAAATTTTGAAATATCACATATACCTAGGGAACAAAATGGTAGGGCCGATATTTTATCTAAATTGGCTACTTCCAGAATAATAGATTCAATAGATACTATGTCACATCTCAGTATCTCACTAACAAAACTAAGTTTAGATACCAAGACTGTTTTAAGTGTGTCGCGGGAGGAAGACTGGCAAAGATCATATATTCGGTATTTAAAAACCAGAGAAGTACCAAAAAACGAACAACCAAAGTAATTCAGGCATAAACAAGCCATTACACAATCATGGGAGATGACCAGTACAAATAGGGCTTCTCTTGACCATTATTGAAGTGCCTCGGACCATCGGAAGTAAAAGCTGCTATACCCGAGGTTCATGATGGCATTTGTGGCCACCACACTGGAGGTAGGAGTTTGGCCACGAAAACCCTACGAGCAGGGTACTACTAGTCGAGCTTGCGCAAATATTGCATGAACAAAGTACAGAGATGCGACGCATGCTAGAAGTGTGCACCACTCATTCACAATCTGGCCGAACTATTGCATACTTCGGATGTTAGCTGGCCTTTTCACAAATGGGGGATGGACATTCTAGGACCATTCCCAATATTAGCAGGATAGGTAAAATTTCTATTGGTAGCAATTGATTATTTCACTAAATGGGTAGAAGCACAACCATTGCAAAAATAACCTCGAACAAGGTACGCGCTTTCATCTGGAAATCAATCATATGTAGATATGGTTTACTTAGAGAAATCATTTCTGACAATGGTCGGCGGTTCACTGATAAGAAAATTGCATATTTTTTAACTGACCTTCACATTCAGCATCATTTTTCCTCTGTCGAACACCCGCAAAGTAATGGGCTCATAGAGGTAGCTAATAAGATCATCTTGTAGGCCTTAAAGAAAAAACCAACAGGTGCTAAGGGATGATGGGTCGAGCTAATACCAGAAATACTGTGGAACTACAATACAACACCACAATCCACAACTAAAGAAATCCCATTTCGTTTAGTATACGACATGGACTCTATGATCCCAATCGAGATTGCTCAAGGTTCAACTCGGGCCGAGTACTTTAGCGAAGAAGCCAATACGGATGCCAGATCAGCCGAACTCGATACAATAAGTGAGGAATGAAGCCTGGCTGAAGTTCGACAGAAGTCCATGCAATTAGCCATGCAAAATAACTATAACAAAAATGTACGACCGAGGGTACTACAACAAAGAGATATAGTGCTAAGACAAATAGAGGAAGTCTGAAAGCTCACAAGACATGAAAAGTTAGCAGCAACATGGAAAGGTTCTTTCCGAGTTTCCAAAGTCATCGGAAAGGGGACTTACTGCCTAGAAACCTTAGATGGGACGGCCTTACCCAACACTTGGAACATTTCATCATTGAAGTTTTATTATAGTTAATTTTCATTGTAAACAAATTGGAGTGGGCAGGTACTCTTTTTCCTGATCACAAGATTTTTTCCCTAATGAGGATTTTACTCGGACAGGTTTTAACAAAGCCAACCACTCCATGCCTTTCAAACTGAAAGGTTTTTTCCATACCATAAATGAAACATATTCTTTCCTTTCTATTTGATACACTATTCTGTCTCATTTCATCCGAACCAACGCAAATCGAAAAGTTGGATACAACATCTATGCAACATACAAAAATAAGCATTCAAATATTTCAAGTCTTAAGTCGACATCATACGTTGAAAATCAGTTCAAACACACACCGACACTAGATCGGTCATCAAACCAAAGTATCAAAATACAAAATAATAAAAAATATCCATAAAACAAACTTATTAATCTCTATCAGAGAGGGGAGGAGCATTCTCATCATGTCCTCACCCGCCTCATCCTCAACAAGCTCGCCATCCACCACAATTTTTGTCACGTCTAGCCTCCCGACATCAAAGTCGGGCGTAAACACAGCTCGATTAAAACCTGCAGCAAACATCTCCAAAACCTCATTTTCTAACTCGTGAATGCGAGAGGTCATCTTACCCTTGGTCTTGTCATTTTCCTTAATTTCATTTTGCAAGAGACGTATCTGATCTTGAAGCTTAGCAACCTCCTCCTCCCTATCCTTCATCTTAGAGGTTACATCGATGATCACATTCTCCTTTTCTTTAACAGATCGCTCCAAGTTCACAAATTTTTCAGCAACAGCATACTGCTCTGCACCTAGAAGCTCAATGCCATGGCCAACACACAGCAAACGAGAAGTCACAATTTACAACAAAAAGAACAAATAATAACGAAGCACATATACAAACAACACAACCTAAACAGCAACAAAAATGTACCAACCTGGATAAACTTTCCCATCCCTTCCACACCCGTATGATGAGTCAGCCTCATATCCCCAGGATATTGAGAAATCCTATCAGCAAGCTTAGAAACGGGATATTGCTCACTCCAAAGGGATTAAGGGTTCACCCCCTCATAAACCCATGGAGTTTTTTTTGCTTCTCAAAAATTGACCTATCACCCTTGTCCTCTTTAGAGAGCACCTCCAGTGACTTCTAGGACTCAACCCTTTTTCTCTTTGAGAAGGATGAGGTCGGGCACTGGAGTGAGCAACTTCCCCACAAACTTCCTTCACTACCCCTGAACCGCTACCATCTTTCTCGTTTTTCTTTTTCAGAAAAGATTGCAGCCGAGAAGTGGTCAAATTAGGTACCCTTCCACCTGTAAACAAACATAGTGGTATGTCAATAATTAGCAACCAACCAATAAAAAACTACAAAAACACATTACCTATATAAGACTTCAACCCCTCTTTGTCATTCTCCTTCTCAAAATTCAATAATTCAGAAAACATTCACCATCCACAAAACACTCTATCAAAAAATCCAAAAACATATTTTCTTCTTCTTCATTCCTCTTCACAGCCTCAAGAATTTGCATTGGTTCTAGACACCAATACAGTGGAAATATCTCTATCAACTCACTATCCAAATAGAAAGGGTATTCGGTCTCTAATGACCAAACCTTCACAAACATATATTTAAAGTTTTTAAAAGAAGATTTATACAAAAGGAAGATAGAACGACCAGGAAAACTGCTAAGGTATACCCACAAACTTTTTCACACCCCCTTAGATTGAAACAGAAAAAAA